>NW_025110085.1:359514-663988 GCF_011392965.1 Frieseomelitta varia
AAAAAAAAAAAAAAAAAAAAAAAAAGGAAACGAACTTACGACTATCAAACTAGAAGCTTCGCTCTTCAAAATGAGGTCAAATGGATCCCCATCGCGATCTACTTTTTACAAAATTATATCAGCTTTCAACGATTCACAAATTTTTCATCGTCACAATTACACCTTCGCCGTAACTTTCGAATAAATATCTATACCCGCGTGAATCGATATTCATGTCCTGTTCTGAAATTAATGTCGTAAACGGGCCCGGGAATACTCGAATTCTTCGTCGGCGATCCGTCAAAAAACTCCACTCCAATGCACTTGCTCGTATCGACGCGTCGTATATCCAGGCGTATCGCTTAACCTCGTGGGAGCTAAATCGAGACAGCCTCTGAAAAAGAGGCAAAATGGAGAGAAAAACCGAGAGAGAGAGAGAGAGAGAGAGAGAGACAGACAGATTAAACAACCTTCAACTTTCTTTTTTTTCTTTTTTTCTTTTTTCATTCGCCGACGCAGCGCATTCGTCTGTAAAAAACAGCATTCGCGGTGATGAATGCAGGCCTGGCCGGGGATTTTATCCCGGGGATATCCTATGATCGAACGTGAAATTGCTAGAAAATAGTACCGTCGTGTTCGACGTCGAGTTGCCGATATTTTCGCGGGGGCCTCACCTTTATGGGGGCTCTATTGGCTCCATAGATGCCCCACTGGTGACGCCTATTGTTTCTCGATAACGACGATATAATACGGAAATATCATTTGTTCGTTCACACTGGCGACCATCGGTGGCGGCCGCCGATGTCGCTCCGTCGAGCAGAACCGGGAGCGAATTATGCTGTCGCCGATTTCCATTCGACGATTTCGATCGCCGTTGCCACCCAGTGGCACAGAGTTTCCACAAACGGTCGAACCGTGAACGCTGATCGATCCTTCCCCAGACACCGTGTAAATTAGAGATGACGCGCGTTTCTCGCTCGTTCCTCAAGCAAAATCGCGTCAGTGTGTCTTGTTTTAATCCGTTGCGCTGGCAACTGATTGCGGACCATAACGAGTGACCGAACCGTACACAATAATTCGTCGCTTTCTGTTTCTTTCGAGCTCGTCGGTATGATATCACTGGATAGAAATGATCAAGAAGTAATAAACTTGTTTTGCCTGGGTTAATGTACTTGATATTGCCTGGGTTAATATACTTAATATACTTGAAACTAAGAAAATGTTGCAACTTGGGAGAAAAAAATTTTCAACGTGCGTGACACGTTCATTCCAGCGCAATAGGTTAGAGCACGGTTGTTTCCCTCGAAAATCGTGAAAATTCGAACTGAAAGATTTTTTTCCTTGACCGTATCCAGTATGACATTGAAGATTGAAATTTCCTCTTTACAACGAGCCCTTACCATTTTATTAAACTTTGAACGTTAGGATTAGTGTTCGGATTCCTTGAATTTTTACTAGTATGAATTTTATTTTATTTTATTGTATTGAATTTTTACTACCATGAATTTTATTTTATTTTATTGTATTGAATTTTTACTAGCATGAATTTTATTTTATTTTATTGTATAATTTGTCAAATTATTTTAGAATTTTATTTTTTATGAATTTTTACTAATATACAATATCTAGTAAAACGGTAGAAAAAAAAAAAAAAATCGCGCAAGAAGTTTTACGAGAAGATTTCAATTTTCAAAACGATTGTAGATCTAGTAGACGGAAAGAAACTTTCAATATTCTCACGTGTCCGAATTTTTAAAAATTTTCGAGGAAGAAAATTATCAAAGTAGAGACTTCACGCCTTAACCCGTTGCGCGGACCATAACGAGTGACCGAACCAGCGTGCAATAATTCGTCGCTTTCTCTTCCTTTCGAACTCGTCGGTACGATATCGCTGGATGGAAATTATTAAGAAGCAACAAACTCATCACTCGTTTTGCCTAGATTATACCTAAATATATTTAAAACCGAGATTTTGTTAATATTTGTAATTTTCGGGACAAAAAGTTCTCGACATGCGTGACACGTCATTCCATCGCAAGATGTTAATTGTCAGCAACAAATGTCGATTTGTTCATTTCCTCTTCCCCGCGTAAAAATTGCGTAATGCAACGCGGGGATTTTTGATCTACGACCCAGCTGTTACCGCGCAGCTTCCGTTTTTATCGGGAAACGTATTATCGGTATATAAAAGGTTCTTTTTCTTTTTTTTTTTTTTTTATCGGGGACACGTCGGTTGTGTGTATCTTGTTTTTGCCTTTTGCCGTTTGATGTATCGCGCCGTCCGAAAAGTAAAAAGAAAGGACGACGCCGCGACGCTATAAATGGAATAGCCGCGTACAAAAAACGTTAGAGTGAAGGGGAAAAAAAAAAAAAAAATGCCTCGTGAATAAAACGACCGGTGTATTAACATGTAGATTTTTATCGAACGGGACAGTTATAGGTGATCGCGTGAAACGTATTGCTTTAATACATGTCGTTGCGGCAGAGTGGATGGCATTTTGTTTCCTTTCTTTCTTTTTTCTTTTTTTTTTCTTTTTGGTTTTTTTCCTTTTCGAAACTCCAGTCGGCTTTAATGTCAGTCGGGGCAATCTCCTCTTTCGCCCGGGTACTTTAATTTCGTTGCTTTGGAAATATTTCTACCACGATACATATATACGTATATATACAGATACTATATGTATGTGTTTTCGCATAACGCGCGAACGGGGCGAAATAGAATTTTCGTTCACGAAATATTGGCTGTCTCCATTTTCGTCACTAGATAAAACGTTCCGAAGCGTCGAAATACGGTCGCGCGGAATTGTAATCGGGTTTTGTTCTCTCCCATTTCACGCGTGACGAGATTACACGTTCTCGCGCGACGAAATCTCCGGTACACAGGGATATACGTCGGCCCTATTGTAATTTAAAGAAACCTATAATTGCTCGCCCGCTACGGACACAGGTAGTCCTCAGTTAAATGTTCGCAGGTTCTGGGATCGAAAATGGACGCTTAACCTCTTGCGCTGGAATTTTTTGTCTCGAAAATTGCAATATTCCCTCGGTTTCAAGTACAGGTTTAGGTATAACCCAGGCAAAACAAATAATAAATTTATTACTTCGTAGTAATTTCTATCCAGTGATAGACCGTTGAATTCAAAAAAGAAGATGAATCATTCTACACGGGTTTGGTCACTCGTTAAGGTCCGCAATGACAATCGACTGTTTTACCGACACCAGGCATTAATATACCAATTATGATTCACGTAACTTGCACGTTCCTGAAACAACGTTTGAATTATGCGTCCAATGAAAAGTTTGTGTAAATACAAAAGTTAAAGTTTGACAAAAGTTTTTTTAGGGAAGCAAAACACGGCGTATCAATATTTCGTGTGTGTTGAGGTTAGTTTCAACATTAACCTCTTGCGCTAGTATCTGGTTTTTACGGACCATAACGAGTGACCAAACCCGTGTACAATAATTCGTCTTCTTTTTTTGAATTCATCGAATACATCACTGGATAGAAATTACTTGTTTTGCCCGGGTTAGTATTTTGATATACTTAAAACTGAGAAAATATTGCAATTTCGGGCCAAATATTCTACACGCTAATGCTCTAAGTAGTTTTCATCCTTGAAACAAATGATCGTCAAATATGTCTTTATTTAGGATGTGGCTCGATATTTTGTTACTTGGAATTTGATATTCTTTCGACTTGAAAGTGAAAATAGATATACACATCCAATTAAAAAAACAATAACGATGATCTTAAAAGTTTCGAAATCCAAAAGTCAAAGATTTAAACCCATATTTTCCCACTCTCGAAACCATGCAACTTTTGCATCAAATAATTTCTCATTAGACGCATAATTTAAAAGTTATTTTAGGTGTGCAAAGTATCGTAGAGTGGGGATAGACGCTTAACTGGGGAAAGATGCTTAAATTAATTGGAGACTACTGTACATATTTATTACACAGCGACATTTTCCCGAACCGATTCATCTTGCTGGTCCGAGGTCGAGCTTAGCTTTCAAATGGAAACTTTTCGCTAATCGAGGAGCAACTCTCGCATTCTCACCGGGAGAGAACCGCGCGTTCTGAAATTTTCGTTTCTCCAATTACGCCCGCCACACTTGCCATATATACACGCGGATCGATCATTTTACACGGTTATTGCAAAATCATGTCGTATCCGAGAGCAACGTTCCACGTGAGTTGAGCGTAATTGGTCGGGGAACTTTCGTTGTTTGCCTCCTTGGTTTCGCTCGTTCGAAGTTTTTGAGTAAGTAACCGGAAGCCGTTTCGGATGAAAAAGTTTTCGCGCGAGAGCCGCGAGAGAGGTGATTTATCCTGGGATATTCTCCAGCTCTTCGTTCGACCTCGCGTCGACTTTGGAAATACTTGGAAATTAAGAAGAACGAGAGGCATGCTCTTCTCGCGTGTCTTGCGAGATAATTATTAAAAAGTGGCGTGTGTTAGTTTAGTCAGACACGTGCGTACAGTCGGTCACAAAAATATTCGGACACCGTGTAATCTTGAATTCTAACATTTATATTTTGGATAAATGTACGACCGGCAATGAGAAAGCGTTACATAAGCGTTGAAGCATAGTATCTAGATTACACGTACAAAAAATGGTTTAATTTTTCCATATGGTTGACGAATAATGCAAGATAAACTCAACAAACAGTGCAAGTTTTTATGTCACAAAAATATACACTTTCTAAATTTCACTTATAAAGCAATGTCTAATCAACATTCAATATTTTGTTAGATATCCTTTCTGTTTAAGAACATGTTTCAGTCATCATTTGGCATATTATGAATTAGTTTTTTTGCAAGAAGTCAGTTTCGATTTTCTTCCATTCTTCTGTCAAACGATGTTTCTTTAATTCATCCCTTGTATTTATTTATTTATTTTTTTTTTGCGGATCCTAATCGAATTCATCCCATAGATTTTCCATGGAGTTCATGTCTGGGGATTGAGGAGGGGTCTCTAGCACCTTAGAACAATTATAAAGCAAGAATTCCTACACGATTCTAGCATTATGCTTTGGATCATTGTCCTGATGGAACTTAAATCTTTCTCCAATCCCCATACTTCTGACACTTTTTTCCAAATTATTTTTCAGAATGCTCAGATACATATTTTTGATTTTGGTATTTGTAGACGACATTATGGATAAAAATATCTAAACATTTTGAAAAATAATTTGGAAAAAAAGTGTCAAAAGTATGGGGATTGGAGAGGTTTTAAGTTCCATCAGGACAATGATCCAAAGCATAAAGCTAGAATCGTGCAGGAATTCTTGCTTTATAATTGTTCTAAGGTGCTAAAGACCCCTTCTCAATCCCCAGACCTAAATCCCATAGAAAATCTCTGGGATGAATTCGACTAGGATTCGCAAAAAAAACAATAAATACAAGGGATGAATTAAAACATCGTTTGACAGAAGAATGGAAGAAAATCGAAACTGACTTTCTGCAAAACTTAATTCATAATATGCCAAATGATGGCTGAAACATGTTCTTAAACAGAAAGGATATCCAACAAAGTATTGAATAGTTGATTAGACGTTGCTTTATAAGTGAAATTTAAAAAGTGTACATTTTTGTGACATAAAAACTTGCACTGTTTGTTGAGTTTATCTTGCATTATTCCTCAACCATGTGGAAAAATTAAACCATTTTTTGCACGTGCAATCCAGATACTATACTTAAACATAATGTAACGCTTTTTCGTTGCTGGTCGTACATTTATCCAAAATATAAATGTTAGAATTCAAGATTACACGGTGTCCGAATATTTTTGTGACCGACTGTACGCACGTAGCTGTTTCGTTTAGTGCTAGGTTTTATTTTTTGCTTCATACGCGTGTTACAGGACGATCGCGGCAGGACTGTTAGAACACTAAGAGAGCGATAAGTATGGGACGAATGTGTAAACGACGTAAGTTTTCTCTTGCCACGCGCGTCTAGGGCCACGATTTTACCGCAACAGGGTTTTCGTTGACAGGGAACAAAGCTCCTCAGAGTACTTACTCGAGTACGGAGAATCCAACGGCCGATCAAGGGAACGAGAAGGAGGCGCAGGAGAGACCGAGACGCAGAAAAATTATGTTGAGATACTACTTTGGTAGATTCAGATACTACCATTACTGCTTGGTCGAAAAATTGGGCACTTTGGTCGGAGTCGTGTGCCTCTCGATGATTAAAATTTATTTCGTTTTAATGAGATGGAACCAGCAATTGAACGAAATGACGAACGCGATAAACGAGTGTCGAGTAATAATATGATTGTTCTACTTTGGACACGTGGGTGGCCTCATTGATCAGGAAAACTTTGTCGAGGACCGCACATAGTTTACAAATTTTATCAGTTCAATGTAACCTGTATTATAGGTTATATATATAACCTAAATTAATAGTCAATGTAACCTAATATATAGATTATAGGTAATATATAGATATATTATAGATTATAACCTGTTTAGACTAACCCATATAATCTATATTACTGTGAGAATAATAAAACGACTTTTATAATGAAACAATAAATTTATTAGAGAAATATGTTTATATTAATTAAAAAAATATACCTGAAAATTTTTAATTCATCAGAATACTGAGATTGTTTCTTTAGATACCAGTTTGTCAATGGTTTGATACAGATAGTGACGATACGAGGAGTATATCTTTGCAAAATGATCGTCTAGAATTTTATTTTATTATATCTTTTGTGCGTTTCGTCTAGGAAAAAAATCTGCTCGCGAGTATAAGCGACATCATGAACAGCCAGTTCGATATGATTGTTCGTGGTTAAAATTATTCAAACGATAAATTTCTTATTTAGTTATTCCAATTCCGATTGTACAGCGCGGGTCCCGCGTGTTGAACGCGTCTGGTTTAGTAATACGATGTTACGCTGCGAATGTACACGTGAATTTTTGTAGAACAAATGACGCATTCTTTCAAAAATTATTTTAAAACACACGTCTCGATAGCGTTTGTCAATAGCGAAGGTAATCAATCACCGTGACTCTGTCCCGTACTTTGTATAAACGTCACTTCCAACGCTCGATGTGAAATCAATGTTATGTATTCGCAAGATATTGAAAGCGCCGATTAAACGAGACAATTTATCATTCCGGCTGCCTACGGTAATTGAAAATTCAGGGAACACCGCGAGGAATTCGTTCATGCATAATTCAACAAGTAAGACTTTGCATACGACAAAGGAGCCGACACTTTCAACAATTCCTCCCCCTCCCTCGAAAGAAATAATTAAAGTTGGAGAAGTTTCGCAGACGCGTTTGCCTTTTTCCCTTCGTCCTTGTCAAATTCTTCCTCCTCGCGCCTTGCAAACTTCGAACGTGAGAGCGATATCTCTCCGAGACAAATTATGTTTATGCTTACGTTTTACGAAACCGGTTTTTTGGAAACCGGAATTTTCCAAAGTGTGAAGAACGCTGGCGACGTGGATCAGATGGTGAAACGTGGCTGCGGAATTTAACCTCTTGCGTTGGAATGACGCGCCACGCACGTCGAGAATCTTTTTGTTTCAAAATTGTAATATTTCCCCAGTTTTAAGTATATTTAAGTAAAACAAAATAGGCAAAACAAATGACAAATTTATTACTTCTCAATAATTTCTATCCAGTGATATCATAACGACGAGTTCAAAAGAAAAAGGAAACGAGGAATTATTGTGTACGGTTCGGCCACTCGTTATGGTCCGCAATCAGTTGCCAACGCAATTGGTTAAGTAATGTCGTTTTCTGACACTGTAGAAAATTTTATTTTATTTGAAAGTTAATACAGCTTTAATCTGTAATATAATTTAACAATAAACACATTAAATGTCAATGCATTTAACTAGAATATAGGTTATATTAAGTACAACATAGGTTATGTTATAACGTATTACATATTATACATTATAGCATAACATGTTATAATAAATAAAATTATATATTTAAGTAGAACAAAATAGGCAAAACAAATAATAAATTTGTTACTTCTCAATAATTTCTATCCAAAGATATCATAACGACGAGTTCAAAAGGAAAACGACGAATTATTGTGTTACGGTTCGGTCACTCGTTACGGTCCGCAATCAGTTGTCAGCGCAATTGGTTAAAGATACCTATAAGTAATGTCGTTTTCTGACACTGTAGAAAATTTTATTTTATTTGAAAGTTAATGCAGCTTTAATCTGTCATATAATTTAACAATAAACACACTAAATGTCAATGCATTTAAATAGAATATAGGTTATATTAGGCATAACATAGGTTATGTTATAACGTATTATATATTATTACGGTACTCGTTGTGGTCCGCTATCAGTTGCCAGCGCAAGTGGTTAAGATATTCAGACACTGGTCCATCGTTGAAGATGCAGTTCAATCTTCGCGAGAATTTCTAATAGGAAATCCTTTTGAGAAATTTCTTACCTCGTTTTGTGTCGACGAAAGTCATTCTCCTTGACCAGTATTCAGGCAATTTCGAGTGATTTACACTGTCACACTTTTACGCGAGTGGACGAAAAAGAAGAAACGAGTAAAATAAATCTGGTACAATGCTCCGTGAAAATATTGTTTTTTATTTCTTCTTTTCCTGCAAATATCCCAAATTTTGTTCTCTTTTTTTCTCGAGTTTAACTTGAGAACACCGTATTCGTTCTCGACATTTCCGCAGTGTTAAAATTCTGGAGATTGTTAATTAATTTGCTGCCAATTAAACTGCACGGCTACAAGCTCGTGGTTCGTGTTAAAAGTAAGAGCTTTTGCGAAATTTCAATTTAATTTGGAACGAGGAACGAGTTTTCATCTCTTTGCACGTTGGATGTTTTTTTTTTTTCCCGAAACGTTGAAATATCGCGTTTTATTTTACTTTGCATTTTGCAAGTTGGTTCGGCACAGGATCACGATCGATGAGGACATTAAAGGTTCGTTCAAAGATTCACGTCGACGTAAATTTGTCTTTACTTCTTCGACGATTAACCTCGGGCAAAAACTGCATTCTACTTTCTTCGAAAATAGCGGTGTACAGTTGTCGCTCTCCGCCCCTTTTTCCACGTCTCTAGCACAGCGCCGATGTAAATTCATATCCATCCAATCGAGAAATCGAAATTATTCAAATCAGATCGTAGATTTGCCCTCGTTTCTGTTATTCTAAATTCAAATCGGACAGCTAAACACATTACCTCGATTATGGTTTCTCGGCTTTGACGCATCGATGGATCGGATATTCCAATTATACGTCGTTCGCCATTTCCAATTACATTTTTAAGACTATGGATTAGATCAGTTTTGACATCGGGACGTTCAAGTCTCTCTTTTTTTTCTTCATGATAATTCGCCACACGAAAGAACGAGCAGAATGCCTATTACGCAAATTATATAACACCGTGCAATAATACTAAATACCAATAAATAATATTTACTTTAAATAATATTTACTTTTTTACTTTAAATAATATTTATTTTACAATAAATAATATTTACTTTCTTACTTTAAATAATATTTACTTCATAATAAATAATATTTACTTTTTTACTTTAAATAATATTTACTTTACAATAAATAATATTTCCTTTTTTATTTTAATTTTTTAAATGTCATTTTGGTAACAAATTTCACTAATTTTTTAAAAAATTTAACAATTTTTGTCATTTTACCAAATTGAGCTGATCTTGGCAGACAGCTGGGGAAAAATGATCGCATACGCCCCACGATAAGATAAACACATTGTACATATTAACAACCACTTGCGCTGGCAACTGATTGCGGACCATAACGAGCGACCGAAATCGTATACAATAATTTCGCTTTCTTTTTGAAACTCTTCGTTATCATATGATATCACTGGACAGAAATGACTGAAAAGTGATAAATTTATCACTTGTTTCGCCGATGTATCTGGTTATACTTGAATATACTTAAAACCGAGGAAATGTTTCAATTTTGGGACAAAAAAATTCTCGTCGTGGCGCGAGAGGTTAAGATGCCAATAAAACGACGTTGCAACAAATTTTTAAAACATTCTTCGTTTTACAATGAAAATCCCAAATGGCTGGAACACTTGATAATTTCAAATATATCGTACACGCCTCGCACGGAGCGTGTGAACAGTTCGCGAGATTGTTTGGAAAAGAGGAAACGCCAGCGTGGAGAACGAAAGACGAATAGGTCGATCGAAAGGGATTCAAAATAAATATTTTTCGCGGCGAAAATGCCTGTTAAAAAAAAAAAAAAAAAAAAAAAAAGGATGGAATGTGGGGCATGAACTATGAACATTCAGCCGGCGAAGGTCCAGCAATTTTCATCACCTTCGAGGAACTGACAGAAAAAGTCGATGCCATGTCGCCGCCCGAGGAAAATACGGTGCCATCGCATTTACCTGCGCCAGAGAAACTCGAGTGGCATCTATCTGAACAAAGTCTCAGCGACATCAGGGACGCAATGATATCTTTTGACGCGTAAGTGACGATGAAAGATATTCCCAGGTGCTCGTTGGAGAAAAACATCCTTTTGGATTAATGGAAGATTTTATTTTTCCGTCACCGTTCACACACAATATGCTCTGTTTCAACCCAATTTCCTCGAAATCAAATACAATGCAATTATACCGTGCTTGATGTTTGATCGTAGGATAATATTATGTAATTTTATTTTCTCGTGAAACGTAACTTGATTAAACACCTTCGTCTCGTTTGTGTTAACAATACAGGCTAGTGGAGGATCTGGACCTCTGTATATTGTGGTTCCAAGAATACTCGAAGGACTTCATAAAATCCCACAAAATTAGCCCGGACGTTTACATACAATTGGCATTGCAATTTACACACTTTAGGTAAGCCACCATTTCTCCGCTTGCTTCTTGTTTGTTACGGACAGATAAATGAGATATAAAATTAGATTAGACAAAGTATTGATTCTAGAATCTATATCCGCTATTTTCTATTTCACCCCGTAGACGCTAGCCTTTAAAGCCTCGGGTCGTTTTATTAACATCCTGCGTGCTTATCGATTTACAAAAAAGATAATAAACTCGTCTCTCAATTTTTTTTCACGGTTGACATTTCGCGTAAATAGAATCTGCCAGTACGAGTAAAAAGATGGGGGGACGTAAAAGAAAGTTGCTCTATAAAAATATTTATCGCGAAAAGGAATCGAACTGCCATTTAGAAAGTTGAAGATGATGTCAAAATTAATATCTTGCTAATAATAATAATAATAATAATAATAATAAATATGACTAATATCTTGGTAATGATTAGACGGCAGATTGTTGTGCATTTGTGAATAATTGTAAATTTAAAAAAATATATAAAACACGATGACTAAAGTACAATATAATAATAATAGATATATATATATATAGATAATAATAATATAATAATAATATAATAATTGTAAGTTAAAAAAATATATAAAACACGATGACTAAGTACAATATAGATAATAATAATAATAGATATATATAAAATTTAATAATATATATATAAATAAATAACTTACATTTTATATATATATATATTATAATATATATATTATATAATATATATTTTATATATATATTAAATAATTTCAAAATTAATTATTTAGAAATTTAATTTTTTATAATTTATATTTTTAAATATCGTGTATTTTAATTTAAAATATTATCATTATTATGTAAAATTAGATATAGACGTAAGGTGATAGAAATTTCTATCGAGATTCTATTATTTTTGCAACTGTGCTGAAAATTAAATGATGCACAAAGATCCGTAGTCTGCTAATAACAGATGCGTTTTCGTTCGATACAGGCTGCATGGGAATTTAGTAGCAACTTACGAGAGCGCAGGCATCCGAAGATTCGCGCTAGGAAGGGTGGATTGCATCAGAGCAGCCAGTCCGGAAGTTCTTGCCTGGGCGAAGGCCATGTGCCAAGGGGACCCTGAAAGTCAGACCACGAATCAGCAGAACAGCACTCAAGACGAAGGCACCAAAAGAGTTCAGTTCACCATTTACAGTGTAACTGAAACTTGGCTGTATTTTGTAGAGTTTGTCGTTTTCTGTAGCGGCGCAGTCGTCGCTGTTCTTCTCATTGATGAAAAAATAGTTTCGAAACGTAACGATCATCACTACGATTACTTCTACTTGTGCACGTCCAGAACTTTGGAAATTTCATCTGAAAAAGGAAACGATTTTACTGTGTTATCTGTATATTACAATCAGTCACAGAAGTCATCATGCAAACTTGAATTTTGACATTCATCAACGAGCGTCAACAATGGCCTGCATAAAATTAATCTTGTAATTACTGACGTCATTCAGGTTTTCACGAACTACAGAAACGTTTTACATTTTTTTTTTTTTTTTTTTTTTTCACTTCTTCTAAACTGGACAAATTCAAGTGATAGATAGCAAAGTCTCTAATTTTCCCTAAGAAGTGTGTGGACTTTATATCTCAATCCAAAAAGAAAGAAAAAAGAAACTCGACAAAAGCGAGAATTCAGATGGAAAAAATAACGAAAGAGACGAAAGAGAGAAGAACTCTCGGATAAAAAAAAAAAAAAGGGCAATCAATTAAACCAGACCGTGTTCGCTCTTTCTCCTGTTGGAGTGTTTGCATGGTCTCTCGAGTGGCCTCGGGCGAATTTCGTGGGGGTTTTTCCCCGTTTGCTTTCTTTCCATGGTTCACCCTCGTCTGGAAAGTGGCATGGCGAGCTGGCTGTTGTTTCTCATTTATCGCGATGTTATTTCAGCCGGTCTCTATCCCGCAATTACCTCGGCGTTCATCGAAAATGCACGATAATGAAATTGACTCCGTTCGCGCGTGTAGTTTTCTACCCTAACGAATCGGTTACACCGTACAGTTTCCGTGTTACGCTCGTTACAATGTGTTGTGTACAGTAATGTCTCGTAGTTTATACTAACAACAGAAAATAATACGGTTGATCGTTTAAAAATACATACGTAGACACAGCCGGTGTTTTCCTCTTATGCAGCTTCACTCTCGAGGAAAGTTTAACTTTCTCGTAAAGATGATCTTTACGGGAGGGAACACTAGGTGATCTAATGTTAAACAAATTAAAAACTTTAACGAGATATTACGTGTACAAAAATATATCTATATCTATGGGCATGCATTCACATTACCAGCATGAAACGATGTTATGCACTGGAGTAATTTTTAAATATCATTTAAATAATTCGAAAAGTAATCCTCTCGTAAAATATTTGCGATTTAATCTTTCAACAATGTAACGAACTGTGTGTAAAAGGAAAAAAGAAAAAGAAAACAGAATTTAGAATGACAAAGCGAAACGAATTGCGTTACGAGCGAAAGATTAAAAGTTTCCAACTTAGACTTAATTAATAACGCGTAGCTGTTTTTGTCCATCATTGAAACGGCCCCGTTCGCATTGATTTTTTCAGCAAGAGAGGATCAAGGAGCTGTTCGACTTGGCGGTGCAAAGGCAGACTAAGGAAATGACTGACAACATAAATGGTTATGGAATTGACAACCATTTAATGGGTCTTCGCTACGCCGCACAGGAAGCCGGAGAACCGATCCCGGATATTTTCACTGATCAGGCTTATAAGATCGTCAATCATTTCGCTCTTTCAACGTCACAGGTCAGTAATGACGATCAATGATAATTAATCAATAGCTGAGACATTCCATACATGTGTATATACATATGCCAGCTTCTCATTTCCCAACGCTTTAAAGTTGTCCTCGCGAGGTCATTACAAATGATGACTACGCAGATCCGTGACACCTTTGTCACCTTTGTCGAATTACAAGATGAAATCGATTATTCATTGTTGGCCATTGTGTTCAAAGCAAGCGCGAGATTATTTATATAATCATTTATCAATGTACTCCGAGCACAGTTACTCGACAGGCTTGATAATTTTAGCGAATTTGACAAATTATTAGTTACGAACTTTTGTTTCACTACTTTTGTTTACGCTCTTGTACATTTGTTTAAACTCTTTAAATCCTTGCAAGTAAATTGTTTCGATTCTACCTTCCTACTGGCAGTTTACTAATTAACATAATTACAATTGATCTGCAGCGTAACAGAGGAGGCTAAATTTGTTTTCCAGGTAACTTCGAAAAACGAAGCGATCATTGGATACGGCCCGGTGGTGCCAGACGGTTATGGTTGCGCTTACAACATGAGAAACAACGGCTTCATATTTTCCGTATCTGCTTTTCACAGCGACGGCAGAACGAACGCGACACGTTTCGCACAAACGCTCGAGCAAAGCTTGCGGGACATGGCGAGCATGCTAGACAGATCGAATCAGAGATAAACAGAGAGGCGACAAAGGCGTTAGAATCGCACAAAAAAAATGGAAAGTATTAAACTAGCAGTTAGAAATAATAATTATTTAACTCCCGAGTGTGGAAAATCATATCGAGGCGAAGTGTATTCGAGCTTGTCTGTGAAAGTATTTATCATAGTGTGGCGTAGCAAGCGAGATGATTACACGCTAGACCTAGTTCTATTCCTAGACTAGACCTAGGCTATTCATTGTAATTCGAGTTAACACGATTTACTAGATATCGCTGATTCGACATACTCTCTAAATTAATGAATAGAAAAATACCGACGCGAAGGTAAAACGAACCTTTTGTCAAAAAACTATCATCGTCCATCCACTAGGTCCATATTGAACAATCTCGTTCAATTTCTCGATGAACGCGCATCGCAGCTAACAATTTTAACATCGTCGTCGTGAACTGTAGCAGACGAATTTCCTTCACATTTCGCCGATATTTCGCGCTTCGTTCTTTTTGTTTTCGCGAATACCTATACATGTTCGTGATATGAATACATAATACGGCGAATGAAATTATTATAGATTGTGCCATTTGAAAGTTTCATTCAGTCCGTGATATTAATGTAAATCATCCATCATTTTTCTATTTTAACTTAAAAAACAGCCTGTCATCTCGATTTTAAGTTACTGTGATAATTTGTTTCCTTCCATTAACGGTGACATTGTTCCATCAGCATTCCTCTCGAACTTCCCATCGAATGGCACAATTTATTTTACACACAAGTACTATAAATTAGGAAATGAAAGGAGCCTTCTATTACGAGCAATACATAGAAATATCGCATTCGTCTTACTCGTTATTACAATTACTGGCGTAACGTACATATCTAAAAGAATCTGCATGATTGGTCATTTAATCGTTAAATAAACTTAAAGGAATCCTTCGTCAAATCGCTGGAACACTATAATCTCGTCTGTTGTTAAGAACGCGCGTACAACAAATGATTTATCTGATAATTGACGACCAAATCCGAACAAACTGAGACGAAAACGTTTAAACGGTAGTCGCTGCGTGTAGTAGGCAATATAGATCGATCGGTCATTGTAAAACTCTAGTCCTGTTACGAAAATCCTCGAACATTTATGTCCGAGCGCTGGAAGTTCCTTTCCTCCGGGAGCGAACACCTTCGTTGATTCCGTATCGCTTGACTTTTAATCGTGCATCAACGATTAACAGGAGGATAGTCTAATTATTTAGTTAGTAGCCTATATTGTTGAACTGTTGTCGGTGCTTTACGGGTTTTAATCGCCTGACTTTAAGTGTTCTATAGCGAAATGTGTAATCTCAAATGTACTAATCGGACTATTAGTTAGTGGTACGTATTTAGCAATGTTTAGCAAAGGAACGTTAGCACACGTTAGTATCGCGAAGAGATTCGACAGGTATGTTACGAAATTCAAAATAATTTACTAGCAATTCGACGATCAAACGAGATGTATCGATATGTTTGAAAGCAGTGACGTTTACTTTACATTGTTAGCTACACGAGCGTAGATTTTATTGTTAGTTGTTTCATTACGAAGTGTACATTTTATTGAATTTGTATGCGTGTAAAGGGCATCCGAAAGTGTAGTATTCTGTCTCGGCAGTGTTAAATACAAGATTCTATAATGTTGAAACAAAGCCGGAGGAACTATTCCGGCAGAAAGGACGTTTCCCATGAAACAGGATAATAATACGTGCCAATTGAACGATAACAAACTTTTTCTTAACTTTGGTATTGTAAGAAAATATTTATGCGATGTTCCTTCATACTGTTAAAGTGAATTAAAGTGAAAGCGTTTAAGAAATATTAAAAAAAATTTAAAGAATTTCTGAAATTCGTGAAAAATGCTTTCTAAGTGAAAATTACGAAATTTCAAATTGTTATCGGATGAAAATTTATTTATACGAGATAAAAATTATAAAAATTGCTGTCGAATGTGAAACACTAAGTACCAGTGATAAAAGGTATAAAGTTACATTATTTGCGTTTGTCAACTGAACTTGTGTTTAATATCCTTATAGCAGAGACAATGGAGAGACAGAATACACGAATAAAAGTTGAGGAACTAAATAACTCGATAAGGTAGAGAAAAGATTTCTAGCGCACGGACCTTGTCTGTCGCAACACATTCTAAACGCCAATCGTTCGTGTGTTGGCGCCCGCACAGTAAACTCTTGTCCAATTCTTAGGTAGGTCGATGGTTTGCCCTTCTTCGATAAACAGGCAAACGTTGACGATAGCTCTATCTCTCTATCACATTAATGTTCTACGTCTAATTAACTATTACTGTAACTAACGCTACTTTTCTTACGTACCAAGCTCTGTCGGTAGTGAAAAATTTAATGTTCATTTCAAAGAGTAGAAATATTAACAATCGGCGCTACTGTCACATCATTATTCTTCGCCCTATTGTATCAAATTACGATCACTTACCGTAATTTAGAATCAAAGAAAAATGTTATATATATATATATGTATGTATATGTATGTATATGTATGTATCTATATATATATATATATATATATATATATATATATATATATATATATATATATATATATATACACACACACACACACACATATATATATATATATATATATATATATATATATATATATATATATATATACACACACACACACACACGCCTATACATATGCATAGCGTAACACATGTTACATATTACGGCATATCTGTTAATATTATTCATATTTTACGAAGCTGTTCGTCAGCTTTGTTATAAACTACATACTTCCAATGTGCAAAACACGCGTGTTTTAGGGTTGTAATTGAGATTTAGCAAAGTTCTCTCACGCTAAAGCGTAAATGTTCTATTAAAAATAGAGTTTTATCTATGTATATTGTCGTTAAGTGATGAATTTGTTGCGTATTAGATTGAATCGGGAGTTTTATATTAACGGTCTAAGCAATTTTTTGCTTTGACTTAAATGTAGAGTGAATTTTTGAATAACACGAGGAATTGTGGTGGTTCCTTACTATACTGTTACTAAATAAAATTATATATAAATATTATGTATGACTATACACGTACATATACGCACATATCAAGGCACACGTTTTAATGTAAAAAAAAAAAAAATCTATATCTGTTTTCGCGCATACGTGTACGATATATGAAAGTGTTCTGTATTGTTTAATCTTAAGCTGCAAATATTTATTAAATTTAAGATGGAACGAGATATTATCCTTGAAAGTACTAATGCGAATCGCAAAATTATTGCGATCGTATCTTCGCGGCCAAGAATATCGCGCATATCAGGCGAAAGCCATCGTAGCGATGACTCTATCGAATAGAACATATCCTAAACTTATAGAATTACTTATGAAATAAAGTCAACTGAAATAAAATAACGTATATATAAAACTTCAGTCAGACATTATTTCAAATAAAAATATTGCTTGCAAAGACTGCTGTCGTTGATGTTAATCATAAATACGTCTTATAAAAAGTAATAAAGTGACAAACAAAATTTACAATGATAGATAGTAATTGCGAAATAATGGAGTTCTCCGTGAAACAGTCGTCTTCGTATGCAATATATCTAGTAAGTTAAACTTGTAAGCACACTTCACTTTCTGTTTATATGGAAAGTATACACAGCATACCTCTGTAATTAATTAATTTGCGGCAAGTATGTTGTATCATGTGTACGTTTTCTTGTGTAAGAATAAACACTATTATGACACCATTTTCTACTTTTATTTACGTCTTTCAACAATACAAGTGTTTAGTTCAATCACAGTACAATGCTCAACTAAAAAAGAAGCGAACAATTTATCTTCTATATTGCAAGTATCTTCCTCAAAGGTAGGAATGTTAAAAATTTACTTATGTCAACTAATAGTGCATCAAGTGCACTATATTTTATTAAATATTTTATAATATTAAAAATATAAGTTTCACGTTAAAAAATATCTTTGTTTCTAAAACATCTTTATCTTAATATTATTATACAGAATCATATTATTATCCAATATTTAGATGCTCGATTTTTGTACTTTTTCAAATGATAAAAATATAGAATACAATATAATCAACGAAACTAGTACGATAAAAGTATGTGAATAGTTAGTACATTTAACCTGATGCAGGCAATAATAATATTATAAGATACTTTATACTTTCAGATTGAAAGATTCTACATTCTTATTATGCTTATTGTCTCGGTACAGACAAGTCGGCGTTAACGTCTTCATATGTTTGTGTAAACGGTAGTGTAAGTAAAGCACTTGCCGTTAATCTTTTTTTTGGATCATGCTGTAAACATTTCTCTATGAAGTCAATACCTTCAATGGAAAGATTTTTTGGTAATGCTGGAGTTTCGCCCATTCCCACCTAAAAGAATTAATACATAAAACAGAATGCCCTAAAAAAGCATAGTTACTGCCACGTACCTTAAACATAATTTGGTAATTAGAATCATAATCTGACCAAGGTCTTCGTCCACTTGCCATTTCTATAACGCAGCAACCAACTGACCAAATATCAACAGCTCTACCATGACCATTGCTTTCTGATTTCATAAATACTTCTGGCGCCATGTAAGCTATGTACAAATACTAATTGTTAAATTATTTTTAAAGTATTTTTATATTTTTAAATTATTTTTAAATTTCAATATCATAAATATTAAAATAAGCTACAAACTTTTATCATTCAATGCAATTCATATCGATGTTATGATGATTATAAATAAACTAACCTTGTGTGCCAACAAAACCTTGTAATTCACCTGGCATAGTAGTATGTGCTTTAATTTGCACAGCACTTCCAAAATCACCAAGTTTTAAACAGTTACCTTCATCCGTTAAAAAAACATTTGCAGCTATATATAGAACATAAACGTTTCATTATTTACGTCAATAAATTATACACGTACAAGATAATATTATTATATATATTATATATTAATATTATTATTATTATATCAAAATATAACACGTACATTTAATATCGCGATGTACTACTCCATGCGAATGAAGTACTGCCACAGCTGAAAGAAGTTGATGTGTATATTTTCTAACCAATGACTCTGGTAAACCATTTCCACTACCCGCTACTAGACTTTCTAACGTTCCCTCGGCACAAAATTCCATAAAAATTAACATTTCTTCCTACAATCAATGTTATCCTAAGATCAATGTTATCAATATGTATTTCTAAAAATATGAATATTTCACTATAATACATTAACTTACACGATGAATTTCTAATCCATAATATCGTACTAAATGTTTGTGCTGAATTCCTTCAAATATTTGTAACTCTTCGGCAACGCGCCTAATTGCTCTATAATCTCCAGGTTGTAATTGAACTTCTTTCATGGCTAATAATTCACCAGTTTGATTATTGACTATGGTGTATACTTTACCAAATCTCCCTTGTCCTATAAGTAATGATTTTAATCTAAATAAAATATATATTAAAATAAAGATCAAAATAAATGTTAACATAAATTCATAATACTTACCTATTTTAATACCTCTTTGCCAAGTAAACGTAACTCTTCTCGCTTTAATACGAACTCTATCAACAGCTTTTCTGTCTATAACTTGTCCTATAAGTTCTCGGCTTTTTAATCTATCGTCAATATCACAGTCTACTTTTCTTATAGCGCGATTGATTCTTTCTTGCCTAGATAGAGTACGATCGGAACTACTTATACTACTACCTACACTTCCATCAACTACACTTGTTGAAAAAATTGTTTTAGAACTGACTGGAGTATCTGAAGATTTAATATTATCTTTAGACTTTTGAGAAACACTTAAACTTGCAGCTTTGCTTCTATGGGAAGGTGAAGATGCCCTTGAATGAGATAATCTTTTTAAATCTGAAATGAAATCAGCTAATCAATATCTGATTAAACAATAAGATTCAAACATAGAATAAAAATGAAACCTCACTTTCTGTTTCAACGTTTGTAACAGTATTTGCACTTCCAACAACATGTGAAATACAACGATCCATACAGGTTTTTAATTCCTCAAATTCTTTATCAGTTAAATGTTTGGTATTATGTGGTTCACATACTGTAATTAAAAATTCTAAACCTTGATTTGCCCATCTAGGTCTTAAACCTCTTCCACGTTCACAGCGTGTTCTAACAAATTCCATCCACAAAAAAGCGAAAGAAACTAAACTTCTAGCTAAAACAGCTTTTTCTTCAAATGCAAATAATTTACATATTTCTTTATGATAATCAAAGCCCATTCGGTAGGCCTGATGAAGTACTTCTCTTATTCTTGAACGCATAACAGATCGATCATACTCATAATTTGATTCTTCTACTTTTTTAAGATTATGTTGGAAATTTTCAATAACATTTGTAATATCAAGTCTGAGATCCATAACTGTATCCTAAACATATAAATAATATTTTTTTAAAGGTTATAAGTTTAATTTAATTTTTAATCATTCTTACTTTTAAGGCTGTCAATGACTTCTCTAACTCTTTGTTGAAAGTAGACCAACTTTCGATGTTACATTTTAAACACTTAGCAAGTGTAACACCTTTAACCACCTTTTCTCGAGCCTCTACAAACATTCCTTGCCACTCACGTCCTATAAACATTCTCTGAAATCTAAAGCAAATATCAGAATAACATAAAAACATTTATAAAAAAAACGAAGTATATTTTATCAGTTTTACCTATTTGACCATTCATCATCACTCCAATCCTCAAAAGTTTCCTTAATTTCACGTGGTCTCTCGTTAAGATATTCTTTAACTTGTTCAATCATGGTTTTTATGATTTCACTATAAAGTATAACATGGTAAAATATATACATTAAAAAAATACTCTAGTATAACTTACCAAAATTTAACTCCTGCAATCTCATATCCATTTAATATATTTCCTGCTATTGATTTTACAAACATCCATTCATCCATAATCAAATTTTTGTGGAAACTGTCGTGCTGTACCATATCAACCCATTGTTGTAGATAATCAAGATATACTTCGAAAACAGCTTTTAAACTTTCGTCAAAATCTTTCACATTTTCTTGAAATAAATTTTCGCAATTATCATTACTACTAGCAATTGCTGCGTCGGAATGAGCAGCAAATCTGTCACGATGAATACATGCAATTCTAAGACCTTCTCTAAGTTCTCGCATAAGTTGTCGAACTGATAATGGGCTAGGTTGTTCAGGTTTCTGTTCTAATCTCATTCTTAAAAATTCATGAACAACATCTAACGGAACTTGAGACAAAAATACAAAAGCAGCCCTAAAAAATGTTTTTACTAATTAATGTAAAAATTCGAAAATAAAAGATAAATAAAATACACGAATTTTCTACCTATAAGATGGAAGATTCAATTCTTTTGCTTCGGGACTCCATACACCATATCGTCGCAATTCTATGTCACCTTCATACTCCTCATTTAAAGTATTATCAGATTCACTTACATCACTTTTTTCTAATGTCAGTCTTGCTTTTCTTAGAACAGAAGTATGTAATCTCTCAAGAAAATTTAGACTTTTTCTTAAACCTCTAGTCTTCAATACATCTTCGATGTATTTCCTAAGAATTGAAGAAAAAGTAAAAAAAAAAAAATAATTAATATATTCATTAAATGTAAAAAGATTATTTTATTCTAATACAATGTAATACAATAATACAATGTTACCTGTATGCTTGCCGATCGAATTCAACTAAATAAAAGTCAAATCTATCGGTTTTGTCATCCTCTATGCATGTAAATGACGATTCAGGAGTAGAAGGCCAGGATTGTACAAAAGATAAACCAGAAGAGTTATTACTATTATTGCTATCTGAAGGACTGGAATTTTCATCTTGTTGGTTTGATATTTCAAATCGTACTAAAGTTTGCTTATGCTCCATAGAATCTGACGATCGTGAACTAAAATGAAAAAATATATTAAATTATAATATATTATCATATTTTATTGTAATAATACCGTTATTCCGAATACCTTATTCCAGAATCACCAGTATCATCATGTTTTTTTTTCGTATGCGACATCATTAACAATTTTCCCAATATTTGCAGTTTGAGTCGATGATGCTTAGTCATGTTATACCAAAGACACATTGCTTTTACTCTACCAGTAAATTCTGTACTTTTGTATAAAGGATAATGTGCAGCAAAGGCTTGTGACGAAGGATAAAGTGCTTCTGCTGCCTCTAATCTAGTCAGTAATCCTTCTACTTGCTGTAATGCTTCACCTTGAGCTCGTGCACATGCTCTACAATACATTGAAAGGCAACCTGGACAAACACTTAATTCTATATTTGGACTAGATCCTACATTTGCGATTCGATCCAGGTACGTAGTATTAACATTACTCCAAGATATATTATTCTTTAGACTTGCAATAGGATCATATCTAAAAATCAGTATTATTTTATTTCAGTTCTTTTCTGATTTTATAACTAAAAATTTATCTAAATTCTTACATAATTTACCTATACTCCATTATTTCTTTAAGTAAACCTTCCACAGCCTCGCGTTGTTTACATAGATACTCATCTTGAGCCATGGGACTCCTATCAGCGTGATGAGCTTGTAATTCTAGCCATACTAAATCTTTCAATTCGTTTTGCCATCGCGTTTCCTCATGACTCATTTGTCGGCGACAATTACGTTCCGTACTTCCCTATAAAATACAAAAAGACAACCTTAAAATTTTTAATAGAAATATATTTTTATTTGCAATACAATATTCACGTACCAACTTAATTAAGAATGAAAATGTATCATGAAATAGTTCCCGTTCTTTGAGACTCAGTGTTTTTGGTGATTCTACGATGCATGATTTCTTATCATCACTAATTACAACTTGTTCAGTAGGTTTAACTTCAGGTTTTTTTTCTTCTATATCAACAGGCTTTGATCGCAGACTGCGGAATCTATTTCGAGTTTCAATCTGTAAATACTTTTGATTAATTTTCACTTGGACGATAGTCAAACTCTTTAAGATCCAAGTACTACAAAATCATTTTGACGTTTATATTTATTTTATACCTTCATGTGATTAGGGGTACTTGATACTTGACAAAGATCAAACTTTTCGTTATAATTATAAGCTGCGTCTATATCCAGTTTTAAATCTCTTTCACTTCCACGCAATACCTTCAACGTTCTTTTACATTTTCGATTTCCTTCCTTTGCTATATCTTGATTTACTTCGTTTTCACAATCCTTATCTGCTTTGTCACACATTTCGTTGAAAATTATATTGTCTAAAGTATTGCGTCTGCGAATAGCAAACTTCGATGGTGTATCTTTTTCTAACGATTTTGTTTCCCTTAAAAATAATTAGATTTATGCAAAATTAAACATGATGTAATAAAATATAATAATAAAATATAATAAAATGTTTCTTAAAGAAAATAATATCAAAAGAAACATTTGAACAGGAAACTCGTATGATGGATTTCCCGCGTTATATGGGAATTCTTTATATTCAATTTACTTAAGCTCCCGCTAATGATTTTCGTCAAACACAGACAATAATTTCATTAAAAGTCGTTATATAATTTTGTTACATTAAATATTATTTCTTTCATATAACTGTTTACTCTTGACCATTATACATATAAACGCTGACTTACCCTCCACTGAGTTTTTGTTTCATATACCGTTTCTTACGACTGAGTCGGGTTCTCGGAGGTGTTTGCCCATAAATTTCACACATCGCTTGAAACGACTCATCGAATTCGCTAGTTGGAGTGCTTGAACCTATTTTACTGAAAAAACATGAACCATTAGGAGAAAATAATTTAATTTCCTAACTATTAAAATTCATTGCAACGTTGCAATCTATACTATAAAAAATATTCAATCAGTTTATTACAATATTTAACAACTTAATATTAATTTCATAATTAACATGATTTAGTCAGATACATATGTATGTAATATATGTAGAGATATTTAAGACAATATATAGTACATATACAATATCATAATAGCATCAAATTAACATTATTCATGCATGTATAAAATAATAAAATAATAAGGTTAAAACGTTAATTACGTACCAAACTAGATCCATGGTAAATATACACTTACTATTCTACGTATATCACAATTAAAAAAATTATAATCTTGTTATACAAAAAATGATACAATCACACACAGATATTAACAGTAGCATAATTAAATACATTTCAAGAAACTGTACACGTAGTATTGTTAATTTCGACTCGAATATGTATGTATTAATAAAACAATTGATTAAATACGCGAATACATGAAATAATGTGACCAATTTTACATTGGCTGTAGCAATTTCACAACATTCCATATAACAAATATGAACGTTAAAATAGCAAGTGTAATTGACAGAATTATTCGCATCGCACTAAACAAATATCTTGATCAACAATTACAATTACTTTTTTATACAACACCACTGATCGTTTTTAATAACGTTGACATTTTGCCATGAACAAGTGCCAAAGAATGAAATGTACCAATGTAATATTGATATGTGTCGTCATTCTGAAAACAACACTCGTTTAGATGATAAATGCATTCATTCTATTTTATCACGTTGTTCATTATACTAATGTACTGGCGATCCTACTAAAAATCGAAGGAATGCTGAATGACATGTAAACAAAACGTGGACATTACTCTAATTGAAATTCTTGCCGGTGGTGGTTTTCTATTACTACAAGTTGTACTACAATGTTGTGAGAGCAACATGTGACAAACTTACCTAACATAGCCATTATCATCGTCAGATGAACCTGAGAATGGATTCTCTCTAATATAATTTTGTTTACCACGATACATTCTTTTTGCATACGAAACGCATCACACCCGAGACAACGCTATACTCTTTCACTGCAAAACAGAGCGCAGGTGCAATAAACTTGCAGTGTTGCCATTGCAGTATAAACAGGTGTTTAAAAAAAAGCAACCAGCAGCGCGCGTAATTTTGAAACGTCTTGAACGTATATATATCATACATGCAACAAAAAAGTAAAACAAAATTAATGATCATTTTAAATCGCTCTAAATAAAAG
Organism: Frieseomelitta varia; assembly: GCF_011392965.1. Classification (NCBI taxonomy): domain Eukaryota; kingdom Metazoa; phylum Arthropoda; class Insecta; order Hymenoptera; family Apidae; genus Frieseomelitta; species Frieseomelitta varia. The sequence goes on from NW_025110085.1 coordinate 384,844, forward strand.
GATCTGAAACCGTAAACTTTCATCTACATTGAAAAATTCTGAGAGAGATCTGAATTTGAAAGTAATTACGACTGGTTGAAGTGAAAAAATCGGAATATATTTAACATATATGATATGATTTTTTATTTAAACAATGTCTAACTTTTTCAGCAAAGTACAAGTAATTTTCGTATATCCTCGCACCAACAAATATTGTTCTCAATAAAATACAATGTCTATGCGTCTTTGTGGTCTTGTGTTTTATGTATGTCGTTTCAATTAATCAATAATACTGTTACAAATACTTTTTTCTCGATATAAAAATGGAAAATTCGAATACAGTTATTGAAAATTTAAGAAATATCATCGAGCATTGGGAATTATAAAAATTTGTAAGAAGTAGAAATGCATAATTTCCTGACATGCTTTTTTACTCGCTTGGATAAAATTATAGCACCGTGATATCTTGAACGTAGTGTGCACCGTTAAATTAATTTTCCTCAACAATCTCATGAAGGTCTCATAATACCAATTTACGTATAATATATATGTATTTATGTAAATTGATGTTATTGAATTATATTTCTCAGTTCATTTTTTTTTTAATTTACATATTAAGCTATGCAAAAGAACATTAAAGACGATTTTATATTCATTACCTTCATAAGGAATATGAAAATCATTTAGTAATCTACGTTAGGGTTATTTGTGGAGTTTTTATAGCAATAAACAAAAAATTGATGTTTTTTTTAAATATAGTTGTATTTAAGTACATTTTAGATATTAAAAAAAAATTCTTATTTGAAATTCAATATTTGCATAAATCTTGTAAATAAATGGAAAACCCCAACGTAGATAAAAAAAGGACATCTTACAAACGTTTTTTGGAATGTTTCAAGAGTAACTTTCTCGCTTGCGGCTAGAATATCCAGACGAGTTATTATGAAAATGATACTTGTCTTTAAACATTAGAGCATGACGTCACATTGTAGAAAATATTTAGTTATTGCTATGCACGTTTGATTGTTTTTAAGAATACAAACACACAACTATAAATTCCTTTGCTTCAATTCTCATTTAATATAGTTTTAATAATAATAACGCTACTGGATTGTAAATATTAATATTTATAATATTATAATAATAATAATAATAATAATAATAATAATAATAATATAACACTACTAATTTGTAAATTGTAGTATTAAATATAATCAAAAAATATTTATTGTTATTTTCCTGTACTTTTCCTTTCTGGTTCGGATGTAACATGTGATGATGATGATACACGTAAAATGAATTTCAATACAATGGTCAGCTTTTAAATTTTCCCATCATTTCATTTACTTCATTATTGCAAAAAATGTGTCATCTCACAATATCGCTCTTTGTTTGCATTCCGTCAAAAAATTGGCAGCATTTATAGGCTATATTCTCCCACATTTTAGTTAATTTTAATTAATTTTCATTGTTGTACCGTATAATTTTCTTTAAAAAGAGAACTGTTTTAAAATTTTTATGTGGCGTACCAGACAGCCACATATTATAGTTCTTCTAACATTCGACCTTTCATACGTATTATTTTTTATTGTAGCATTCTCGCTCACATTCATTCTTTCATACTTTCAAGAATCTTGATATACCTATTTCTTCATATAGGAACCGCGCAATTACCTTATGTTGAAGGTATGCAATACAAAGAGACGCGCGATATCCCTAAAATTCTATATATTATATTATTGATTAATTATTAATATCTAATATTTTAATATAAGTATATCAATAAAGGCCACGAGTGTGTTCAATATAAAATTATTAAACAGTAGTTGAAATTCGTTCGTACTAAAGTAGTATATATAATTTTTGCAAACAGTTTATATGACGTGCTTACATGTCTACATTTATTGTGAAGACGGATGTCGTTGATTTCGGTGTTTCATAAATTAAGCGGTCGCTTGTACATTATCAATCTATTTTAGGCTAATATTTAGAGATTACTTATAACTCACTAAAAAATAATGGTGACTGCTCCACACTGCTTTAAAATGCTTAATTCATCTATTACTCGGATTATATTTGTTAGTATATAATAGTAAAATGATACATGGGCATAAAACTGGAAACTGATATGTATATATAGATGTAGAGCGACCGCTATTGACAAAAGTAATCTTAATTCGTCAACAGAAGTAAATGATGACGCAAATAACAATACAAAATGTTTCTCGGGCAAATCCTTATCAAGGACGGACAAGACGCAACATGATAAGAACCGCGACGAGAAAATAATCACTGAAAAGAAGTCACATGTGTGGTATCACGCTTAGTGACCGACAGTAATACTTTGAAAAAGAAAATACTGATGCGCCGGTACTCAAGATCCTGTATATAATGCTTGGACAAAAATAAAATAATATTCACAAATTATGTAACATATTTTCTTGATATTTTAGCAAAAAAGGATATCGTTAGAAAAAAAACAACATTAGCTAGTAACATAGCTAAAATAACAAAGTTATTATGAATTAACGTTAAATATTTTATAGCTAAAACAGCAAGAAAATTTATACTTGTTATGGAAAAATATATAAACATTTTGCTTTACGAAAACTGCTTAACAGTGATAACGTGGAAGCATACATGGAAGACGGCGCAAGTTGGTCGCTCGTCGCGTTCCTTGCCAATTATGAGTTTATTTTTTCACTTAACTGTATCTGAGAGTATAGAATCGACTTCGAAAAATAGTAATATATATTATAAACTTTTCATCGCTGTAAATTGGGAGCGACTTATACCTCGAAACATCTCCAAAAAAATATTATAAAACAATATACTTGAAGTTTTACAAATTATCTTTGATCAATCAGAGAACCTTGTACGTCTCTTATATAGAATAAGTGATTATTGAGTGTTCCATGTGTACACGATATTGAAAGATAATTCAAAGGCAGGATGAAATGGGCAGGCAAACAGGCAAATGCATACATAATTTACATGTTCTCAAATTGATCAACACGACGCTTAGTATTGCCTTTGCGAATTTCACGGAGCGTTTTATATTTATCACGACCTTGTTTGACATTCTCCCTGTGTATTTTGTCCATAACAGTTTCTTTCGATTCATCGCGTGACTGTGCAAGATCTTGCTTCAATGCCTGAAACATTTAATTATTATTCAAATGCACCCAGAAAGCTTATTCAAGACACAATAGATTTATGTAAAAATAAAAATTGATACCTTAAGTTGATCGTGAAGGCGTTCATTTCTCTCTGCCAAGGTACGTCGCTCTTCAACAGGATCAATTATCGATTCATCAGTTGCAAGATCTTTAGTAACATCGCCATGTGAAACTTCGTCTTCTCCTTCCTCTTCACCTTCTTCATTTTCTTCAACATGATGATGATGCGGTGTTGTGCTAGCTTGATAAGCTCGATCAGCTTCTTCTTGCCTTAATCTATATACATAAATGTAGACTAGAATAGAGTTGCTTCTTTCTAATATTTTATAACGTAAAGGAACAAATTACATACTTAGCAGCTTCAAATACTTCTTCTAGTCTCCTTGCTTCAGCATCTTTCGCCACTACTTCAGATTGTATACGCTGTATTTCTTCTTGTTTAGCTCGTATTTCTTGTTCAAGTTTAGCACGTTCTGCCGCTTCCATTTCATGTGACAATTCAAGTTTCTCCATCATAGCCGTAAGTTCCTTCAGATAAAAATAAGACATGTAGAAATGTATGAAATCTAAAAATACTTGACTTTAAATCATACGTACTTTCTGACGATCTTCTAATTCCTCCTTTGCAGCTTGTAACTGCCTAAGATGTTCCTCTAAACGTCGAATCATTTCTTGAGCTTCGTTTAATTCAGCTTGCCGCCTGTCCATTTCCTCTGCCATATTTCGAAGCCTTTCTTCATATTCTTGTTGTTTTCTCTCAGCGCGTTCTCTTGCAGCTATTTCTAGTTGTAACTTTTCTCTCTGTTGTTGTTTTGCGATTTTCTCTTCCCTTGCTTGTGCCTTTCAATTATAAATATTTATTTTATAATTACAGAGTCTATTCATTATTTCTAACATCATTAATTTTAACTAATAAAGAAAGTTTTATAAAAAAAAAAAAAACCTTACCTTCATCTGCTGTACATCAATTGTATCTGGTTTACGTCTACGCATGTAGAGTTCATGATTGCCCATACACAGTGCTAAAATTCGCTTATTAATCTTAACTCTAGTCGCAAAAAAGACAAAATCAGGTGCCTTCTTGTCAATTGGTTTAATTATGAATTTCTTCTCATTGAATGAGATGTTTCTTATCTCAGACCATGGAAAACCAATTTTTGGCGTCAATTTGTCATCCTTTTCGTAAATATTCAAACCCAAAGCATCAACACCGAGCCACAGGTCTGTGCCTTTTTTATTACGAATTTCAAAATAATTCACTCCGTACATTTCCAAATCCTATGCAAAAAAAAAAAAAAAGAAACATGTATATATATTAACTAAATAACAATAGAGAAAAACTATTGAATAATTACCTGAGCGATTTTTAAGTATTCCATCATTGCATCTTCTCGTAACATTCCACGATGTTCTTGCCACCAGTTAGTGATCGAACTTTCCCATTCCTCTTTGCTCATTTTATGTTGATCCACGACTCGTTGTGGCAGCAAACGGTCATTTATCAAAAAACCAGCAGTATGCGTACCTTTCTGAAAATCTCCATGCTTCGCTTGGACTGCGTAAGATGCTAACAATACAGACGTTTCCGGGGGACAGTAAATTTCATCCGTCAGAATAGCGTTCTTTACCTAAATATAATTTTGAAAAATAGTATCTTTTCTTCATTTGGTTGATAAGTCGTTAATTATTGTATAACAATAATTTTCCGAAAATCTTACTGCAATCCTACAGTAATGAACATTAATCTGATTAAAAAAAAAAAATATATATATATATATATACATATATATAACGACAGTAATAAATTTTAGTCAATAAAAACGGAAGAAAAATGATTAAATTTACATAAAAACCATGCTGAATGTATTATATGATTGCATTCACGTTGATCTAGATTCATAGATTATCTACATGATAATATGCAGTTATGTACTCAACCTTGTTACGTTGTAATGCAATTCTGCTAACAATACGGAATAGTTGACCCTCTACAACGCCATGTAATTTAGAAGTTATATATGTGAATTGCTATGATAGTTGGAATTATTTAGCGAAATATTATAATACAAAATATCGTTTTTCTATGTTAAAAAAAAAAAAAGAAAGAAAGAGAAAGAAAGAACTAGCTCGTACATACTTGAAGATAAAAGAGACGCAACGTGATATCTTGAATCAATTCCTCGGCAACGTCCTCGGGATAGAACTTGGCACGGAACTTGAACTGCAGGGGAGTCTCTTTCTTGACTTCCTGGTTCATCACCTGATACGTTCGTAGATCAATTAGTGAACAAATAAATGATCGTCACAAGAAACATGAATATAAAAAAAAAAGTCCATAAAATCACCCCATCGTTCGAAAACGTGCAAAGTAGTGCCTCCCATCGGTATACATGATGGAATATAGTGGCATTTGCATGCAAAATAAAGGCTGACGAATTACTTGTAAGACGACAAATGACTTGTGAAATGAAATAAACCTTTATTTAAATCTTTTCTCTCTCAGTTGTCAATGAAAATTACTATGAACATCCAAGTAACGGATAAATACTTAACTTATGACATAATCGAATGGCAAAAACGATAACGTGACAATCGGTACGATTTATTCGTCATGTTCCAGCTAAGCATTGTGACACAATATATACAGGTATGAAAATAACTCGTTTTTGTCAAATGGACTTTCGATTTTACAATCGATAAGCCTGTTTTATTATGATCCAGAGTACTCTTGTCCGTGCATATGACCGTATACATATCGCTTCGCGATTTAACGATATTGCTTTTATTACTGGTTCAAAGAAAGATCCGGCATGGATCGCTGGAGATATTTTATTAATAAGAATGATCATTATGATGACGGTTTGATCGACATGATTATCTGTAGTCGCATAAGTATGCGAATATCTTATCACGAACATGTAAGGGAAAAAACGGAGGTTATACAATGAGAAATATATATATAGCTTTTCATACCAACGATTGATGTTAAATATTAACGAAAATTAGGAAATTTGTGAAATTATTTTCGCGACCTTATGTTTTGTTCTTTACTATCAATTATCAATATTAAACTCTGCAAGTATCTACTATATTTTCATTTTAACTGGAAACTAAATTTTAATCAATGTGGTTAGTTTGCATTATTGAAAATAATCAAGTATAACAAATTTAAGAAGAAAATTATCAGAATGAATATTTTATAATCTTATGATGAGGATATCTTTCTCATAAAGGTTTCCAGGTTTCCATATATCATGTCGCAATTTATACATACATATGTGTACGCGTTTTTTTATTTTAGATTGAAGGAACGATTTAAAGAAACGAACAAAATGACTTAATTATTGAAGCAGTGCTATTAAGTAATATGTTCGAATATTTATAGTATATAAAAACTGCATACTTTTTATAATCATTTTAATGAATTTTCTTTACGAAGAATTCGAACAGTTTATTGCTTCATGCGTGTTCCACGCAAAACCGCGGAGATCACCTGTTACATAAGATTATCCTTTAATAAGCAGTATGAAATATTCATTATTTAACTGGTAAAGCGGTTTAAATTAACTGTAATTAAAAGGAATAACAGAGAGACAAAATTCATACCGAAATGTCAAGCTTTGATGAATATGTATTTTAAAATCAACGAAATAAAATTAATTCCGGTTGAAATTTGAAAACCGAACAAATAGTATTATTTGACAAATCTACGATCTTTACTGCATAAATATTTTACAAAGGCTCACACCACTGTATACTTTAAAATGCGTTATGTTATATAAACGCTACTGAACTATGATCGTTTAATTACTATTATATCTGTAATATGTATGTACAAATGCTACTACTAAGATAATAATATCGGCGTTGTCATTAATGTTGTGTTCACTTTTACAATGTTCTCTTTCCCGTTTTCACAGAAACAACCGAGTAAACTGCTTCTCGATTGAAAGTTCTGATCAATTAATCATATCCTTGGCAATTTAAATTAATCGTCACGCGCTAATGAACAACCATCCCGATATTATACTTATATTCGAGAGTATCCGTCAAAAGTATAAAAGTATTCGTATTAAATATCTGAAAGTTTCGTTCGAGTATATAGTATATATAGTCGAGTATATAATATATATAGTATACAGTATATATAGTACATAGTATATATAGTCGAGTATATAATATATATAGTATACAGTATATATAGTATATAGTATATACAGTCGAGTATATAATATATATAGTATACAGTATATATTATATATAGTATATAGTATATATAGCATAATTCGAGTATAATATACGCACGCTGCCCGTTAATTGCTAATATTAATTTTCCTTGATTATGTATCCATATTTTTTTTTTTTTTTTTTTTATTCGGTAAATAATTATTCGAGCTGAGAGTAAAACGAGGAAAACGAACATGGTTCTCCAGTCATGCTCGACTCTCATAACACACGCTCGAGCGTTGCGAATGCGGAACCACATCCGCTGGATAGTTCACGTACGGAAGTGTCAATCGAATCCCTGGACACGGTTCGCCTTGACCACGGCTGACATCGCAGTTCAATGCCGACGCAACACACGGACTTTTTCATAATTATTATTGATATTTCGCAATGCACGGTTGCGTAATCTCGCGAACAGAAATCGACAAACAAAAAAGATAAATGGAGAGCCAACGTAATAGACGATTGAGAAGCGCGTGAATACTGCAGGTACAAGAAGCGTGTGAACTTCGACGGGGTTACACATCGACGACAACATATTCTTAATTTGACGTTGAACTCGGCAATGATTCACGTTGTGCTAATAATAGGAAGCAATGATCAAGACGAAAATAACAGTAAAATGATAGTGAAAATGTAATTGCGAGTAGCTAGCAGGTGGAAACTGCATTTCTCGGAGCGTTTTTTTTTTTTTTTTTTTTTGGAAAATTGTGGAAAAATTTTGCTGCGAAAACCAGTAATAATGATCGAGACTTACTAAACAATTTTTGTACTTTAAGAACTGTAGCTAGAATTTTTTCATAATGTAAATTGAAATTAGCTTGTAAATTAGTAATTTAAATTAGCTTGTAAATTAGTAATAAAAAAAATTATAACGTACGTGTTTTTTTTAAAACGAAGTAATAATTATAGATGCCAATACCAATGAACTATTTTATTTTCTACCAACCTAATAATCACGTCTTCCGTGGTTAATCATTAAATGCATTTCCTTGTTGCATTGTAACACATCATTTACTTTTGCATGGATTTACCGTTGCTCTTAGATATATAACATATGATCATGGCGTTTATTATTACCGAGCATTTATTACTAATTTCATAATATATCTGAAAGAGATTTCTTTCTCTGCGAATTACAGAAATTGGTATTAAACTATTAATTCATTCATTGAATTTTTATGTATGTAGATAGGTATTACCTAAAGATATAAAAACATATCAACATATAAATTTTATATATCAGATTATCCGAAGAAGTCATCATTATCCTTACAACGTATAACATATTTTGCATTCATAATTGCACTTCATCTATATGCAAAATAGCAAAGGACTATTGGAACTCAAAACTAAATGTAAAACGATTAAATTCCATTATTAACTTGATATACGTAAATTATACTACGGTTTTCATCAGCAATAGTAAAGATTTGAAGATTAATATTAATTGCTTCCGACGGAATTAAGCAACGCAAACAGAATAGATAATAAAATTGAAAAAAAAAAAAAAAAAAAAATAAGAAGCATAATGTTAATTCTTGAGGACGTTCACAAAGAAATCATTGCTAGCGATGATTGTTGATTTTGCATTCGATAACAAATCCTTCAGATGAATTGCGTGAAAAAAAAAGCAGTAATTGCAGTATTTGATTTGGATTGGAAGCGCCGAGATGTTGATCCTCGACTAACTATCAATAATTATTCCTATGAATAAATATGAGTCAATGCATTATATGTGTCTCGAGCATAATTTAATGAGTTTATCTCAATCGACGTTAGTTTATCAAGTCACATATCTTTTTTTTTAACAAAGGAAAACATTTCCCTTGGAAGACTAACTGAATTTCATTCCATTTAAAGTAAGATTAGTTTAGTAAGGTAGAAAATTTGACTCAAGAGGGAAATATGTTAAATGTGTGTTCTTAAACATGTTACGTGTACTTGGAAAATCTTTTCTCCACTCAAGAAAACATGAAACCCGTTAAAGTACATTGTTACTGCATAAAAGCAAACGTCTAGTGAAACTATGGGTTATCATTTAGTTCGAGGATTTTAATCTGGGCACCGGAACGATTATTTTTCGATTCACGTCTACGGGTTTAGAAAACTTTAATTACAGTCTTACGTGCCAGAATTTTCGAAGGCCACACGGAACCACCTGCAATTATTTGCAACATATACTTTCGTGAGCCACTATGAGCACGATGCGATTCTCTTCTATTTTTAATGTTCTAGTGTCACGTTGCTAGAATCATCGATATGTAAATTCGCGAGCTCGTTTAATCGTCAATTTGAAACAAATTGCGTACAAATTGCGAGAAATACTTCATTATGTGTAACACGGCGTTTCTTATAAATTATTTCGATATATATATATATATATAAAATTTAAATAAATAAATAATTAATATCTGACAAATCATAAAAATATTGGTATTTTATATATAATAGTTGCTTTACGATCAGGAATTATTGGATCATCATTTAGAATGTTAATTCGAATAGAACTTAATAGACCTGGAATATGAATTAATAAAGATCAAATTTATAATTCTATTATTACTAGTCATGCTTCTTTAATAATTTTTTTTATAGTTGTACCATTTATAATTGGAGGATTTGGAAATTTTTTAATTCCGTTAATATTAGGATCTCCTGATATAGCATTTCCACGAATAAATAATATCAGATTTTGATTACTTCCACCATCTTTATTTTTATTGTTATTAAATAATTTATTTTTATTTTAAATTCAGGAACTGGATGAACTATTTATCCTCCATTATCATCATATTTATATCATTCGTCTCCATCTGTTGATTTTACAATTTTTTTCAATTCATATAACGGAATTTCATCAATTTTAAGATCTAATATATATATATGATAGGATAATATATATATATATGGTTTCCAAAACATGCCTCTCCGTTCTGAATCGAAAAAAAACGCCATTGTACGATAGACATTAGAAACGTGCACCAAGGACATCGATAAATCGTACTAGTCATGATTTGAAAACGTTGTGCGGTTGCACCGTGAAATTATAACACAAGTACATGTAAACAACTAATTAGTTGACGTTATTATAATATACAGTAAATGACGCTGTTATAATATACGCGAATGGTGCTGTTCGTCCTCAGCTGTCTTTCTCGAAGATACGTGCGAATAAATTCGAGACTGAATGAACATTGTAAAGATTGTTTCATCGATAATCACATTGGTCAACAGCTAAAGTTCATTCCTCGTCTAATTCTAACTTGTTATATTATGATTCTATTATAATAAAGAATGATAAACAACGTAAATATTAATCTGTTACAATTTCAACACCGAGTCGACAAGTTTCGTTGCAATGCTCTTGTTAAATCGAGCAGTGATTTCGCCAAACACTGTCCACAGGATTATCTATCCGCAAGATTTCCATTTTTATTTCAGAAATAAACTGGTTTCTGCTTACGTCAGCATTAGATGGAGAACGTGCTAAAAGTGACTATTAGATACGGTCTAGTTCAAAATAAACACATCTCTATCTATATTTAATATTCTGTATTACTGACAAACGTACTTGGGCATTTCATTTTTCAATTTCTAATGAGAAGAAACTCATGTATCAAAAGTAAAACGGCAAAAACAACGATAAGATAATTTACATAACTGTATGTATACATTATTTCACTTATTTCACACCGAAGTATTACTTTGGTTCTGTTGGAATCTCTAATATTATAAACTATGCAATTGTATGTACGAATTATACATTTACATTTATAAAGGAAAAAGAAAACAGAAAATTGCATAATCGAGGTATGACACTACAAAAAAAAAAAAAAAACAATTATTCCGCCCAATACTTAAATGCAAATCATTTGAGGACTTTTCGCGATTAAATAACGCGAATAAATTATGATTATTCAACAATTTGTGCGCTGTACACAGAGGTACGAGTGAACTTATAATTGGCAAGGCTCTCGTACAATTCGAAAAGAGAAAATCAAACGAACAACATAATTTATTACGCTGATTAAACTCGTAGTAACTTACCCTAGACAAGAACGGAAGTACTCCACTCTTCTAGTTGTTAATATTGCGGTTGGCATGCGTTCAAAGAATGAAAATACGATAAATGTTAAAGTATACGAACACAAGTTGATTGGATTTTCAGTTTCAGTGCCTCTTTTTGAAATTAATACGTTAGATCAAACAAGTGAAACAATAGTTAGACAAATAGATCGAAAATCACCGGAGAACATATTAATTTCAAAGATTGTCCGCGCGCTTGGAATCATCCTTGTGCAGAATAAATCGCCAAAGCTGCCTGCTGCAAGTATTTATTACATACTAACCATCTAATGTATATGTACGTGATGTATATTCGGCCATTCGACCATTTAACAAATTTCTTTGCTTTGACTCTGTTCGTCCGTACGTATTTAAGCTATTATGTCTAACGAATGAATAATAACTTTCTAATAACCAGCATTTCTGTTAATCAATGCAGACGGCGAGAACGATATTTAACAAACAAGTTACTGTGAAATGTCAGAGAGAAACGTCTGCTTTGATACTTTAGGAGAGGAAAAATTGATACATTGAATGTGCATAATCTCACGTTACAGATAAGACGTATGTATTAATAAATGTATAATAAACTTTTTCTTGGGAATCATTCAATCGAAAATATAATAATTCGATACGTGTGTATCTTTCTTAAAATTCTCAATGCTTCAACCAGCAATGTAATAAATAATAAACGTAAATATAAATTTTTTTTAGCTCCTTCCTACACAATGACTTTGGAAATTCCTCGCTTTAGTTGAAAATTGAAAAAAAAAAAAAAAAAAAAAAAAATGAGCAACTTATGTATGTAAATGTGATAATAAATATTCCCGATGCAGTGTAATCATGAAATACATCCTTTCCACTGATTCATGCTATTTATACGAGATGAGTCAATAAATGAAACGCAAAGAAGGAATATTTTCTCTTGGTAAAACAAGTGAAACGACGAAGACGATTCACTTTTTCAATCTGTAGTTGAAAATATGAAAATTTCAATATGTGTGTCTCGCGAGAAGAAAATAATGAAAAAGGAAATGAATTGGCGCCTACAAATTCCAGAGAAAATGTCTTTGCAATACACGCCGATAGTATAAATAGCAGCAAAAGGAATAAAAAAAGAAACGTGGAAAGAACATATACGTTTGCCAACTTGCGACACGTTACATAATGATCGACAGTCCTCAAGTAAGAGAACGCGCACCTGCGCTAGACTTTTTGATTCATGGCCTGTTGCGAAGTCCCATTATCCCCGGATAAAGTTAATTTGCAAAGGAATCTTTGATCAACAACACGTCAGTCCTTTAAATGCTCTTTGAAAAAGAGTTGATATCGTTTCATCTTGATGACAGAGCGAACAAAAAGCATTTAAAAAAATTTCACTAGAAAGATTTGCGGATAAAATAAAAATTAATCGGTAAAAGTTAGCAGATATTGTAAAGTTGTAATTGTAAAAAGTTGTACAGAATTTTGAAGTGTACGTTATTTCAAATATAAATGTAAAAAAATGAGATACTAAATTGTGAATGTCTGAGCGAATTTATATTTTTATGAATATATTTATGAAAATATTTATGAAAAACAAAGAATATTTTCAATGCACAAAAATCCTGAAAAATACTGGATCAGTATGACGTCCGGTTTAATAGTTACTAAAAGAATTCGACGAATATTAAATTATTTTGATCAAAAGTTCATCTGAGTGTTCAATTCACGATAATTAAGTTTACAGAGCTGCGATTCTCAAAATTTTTCGCAAAAATCGCAAAATCCATTTAACCCAAATGATACACTTATCATAAATGCAAGATAATTCTGTTTTTAAACTGTGTCGTGTTCTCTTAAAATAAAGTCCTCTGAATTTTGTTCTATAGATTCGAAACGTTGAGTAATGAAATATTATTAAGTATTACGTTTGAACGAGCGCGAAATCAACGTTATCAATATCGTTTCATTTGTCATTTATTGCAATTAGTCATAAACAAAATGTTTTTAATACATTTACATATGTTACTATGGCTTAAATAATTAATTTTAGTTCAAGAAATATAATATGCATATATTAAAAAGATATATATATTCTTATAAATATTATTCTGAACAAATTATTCAATTGCATGAAATCTTTTCACGAACAGTTGATTTCAACGCCCAATGACCACACGCATATTTTAAATTATTTCTCACAAAGAAAAGTAAAATGTAATTAACTTTCAACGAACTCTTCCTCGAAGGAGTCTAATATAAAATTTAAATTTCGTTCTTCACCAACATCGTACGGTAATTAATTATTTTAATTAAACTGCTAAAAGGAACCTGATACAATCTGAATTGAGACATATAATTTATAACGTTCTGATTCATTATGCTGCTTGCCAAAATAATTATTAATTGTTAAAATGAAAGTGAAACATTCGTTTATGATTAATAGTAACAGATGATAAATAATGTCATGTGTTTACGTCCAAGCATTTCTAAAGAGATTAAAAATACTGTTTTGCTTTAAGTGAGACATTAATCTCATTTATCCCATAAAGTACTACGTGCAAAATAATTAGAATAAGAATATCGCGTATGACGCTGTGAATCATCGCACTCTCGTCTGGTGTCTACAACTCCTGCGTCAAAGAGTTAATGAGAATCACAGAAAAAGTATAGCCTCTGGCGTGCGCAAGACTTAATGAACAAGAACTCATAGATTAACGCTAACTAACCTAAGAGAACCGCAATTTCCTCGACATTTGACGTCCGCCAATAATTTATAAAAAGATCGTTCATCGATGAAATTTTTATATTACATATTATTAATACTCAGTTTCTTATAATAGACATAATACACGTCTGTAAAAAAGAGTTTCTGCGGGCGTTCGAATACTTTGGTGAGCCGCTAATTTTACACAATAACATTTTCTTCGTTTTTTTTTTTTTTTTTTTTTCAATCCACAATTCAAACTTTCGTATCTTTATTAATTCCTTCGCACGTACGAACGAGATATCACGCGAGACGATGTTATCGTGTAACATTCGACGAGATACATCGGTGTTTAATTTGCAACATGTACGAGCTCCTCGAAATTTCACGTGAACTAATTTTTATCCGTATCTATAACGAGCATTGTTCTTTATTATTGGCCTCATTGCTGAGGATTTTGGTAACATATGCGGTCATATACCGTTACTACAAATCAATGTCCAGATATCGAGTAGTATAGGTCATCTGGTGTCTTAACCTTGTAACACATAAAGAGTCATAAATAATGAAGCTGACAACGTTTCCATCCCGTGATAAGTAGCATGTTCAATCATCGGAATTAAACACCGTAAAAATATTTGCACAGTATTCGCGCACGAAAAGACAAACGATTTTATTAGTCCAAATAGATGCAAAAAAAAAGGGGGGGGGGGGGTGATGAAGTCGAGGAAGGTTACAGAATTCGCAGGTATATGAAATGTATCACACATCGACCGACAAGTTTCTGTTGTCCCAATTAATAACTGAGAGCAATAGCACACTTGGCCAAGCAATGATACAGATGACTAGCCTTTGGGACATAAAGCAAACAAGCGGATGGTTTTCTTGTTTCCTTAAATGGCGTCGACGTAATGACTCATCCAGCCAGCGTTATTTTCATGCAATTGACGTAACATACTGGCGGCTGGAGCCGTTTTAACAAAACCCGGTGTTCTCGTTCGACATACAATGCGCACACGAACTACGTGTGTAGTTTCCTTCTCCTTTTTTCTCCTCTTTTATCACACCTGTAAAATACTGGCTGATAAGCGGCTAAGCTGGCTCTTCTAAACAACAGTCGACGCGATATCTCGTTTCGTAGCACCGCTCTTTACTTTGCGAAACACACTTTAAAAGGCAACGTCATCAGGCATGTCGCAAAGATAACTCTCATTCTTCAGGAACTTGTGCCTCCTCGGAGAACAACCGTAGGTTTCTGCATAATACATAATGATCGTGTTGCAAATGACGATCAAATCGTAAATGAACAAGTACATAGGCTCAGGATTCGAACGCTCGTGGACACCTTTTTTGCGTGCATCATACGAAACACTTTGAAACTTCATTAGCACTGTTACGCGACTTGACCGTGTTGATTACATTGGTAAAGTTTGAAACAAATCTGAATATATATATATATATATATATATATTTATTATTATAGAAAATATGTATTATATATATTATAATAGAATATATATTAGAAATATAATAGAATATATATTATAGAAGAAATTACAAGATAATTGACATAACTAGTAGCTGCAAACATTTTCAAATAAATAAATTTTACTAATAAAAATTTAAACTTAATTTTTATTAAAAAATCTAATAAAAACATGATGGTTGTGTCAAATTGGCAAACGTTCAAATAAAATATAATTTTATGAACCACTATACTTGTACTTTTGAACAAAATTGAAAGAGATGAACGTATTCCAATAACGAAATTATTTTAATCAACTAGATAGATAGAAAAGAACAATCGCTGACGTCGTTATTATAATCGTTTCATGTCAAGGAGATGCTAAAAAGACGAAAGTACACTCACGACAATTGCTATAATCTAAGAATTGCTTCTGAAACATTTCGGAAAATAATATTTACGGAAAAATGAAATTCTTTAAATCTTTTGCTATAAAAAAAAAAAGTACATAAAAGAAATGAAATAGTTTCCAGAACCAGTTAAAAAAGAAAGTGGAAACTTGTGGTATACGCAGCTCGATTTAACTGCACTTGAATATTTAATGACGCGAACTGAGTTTCCTTTCAATATCGTTTCAACAGATTGCATTATGAAAATAAAGAGAAAAAGATGTATATACTTGATAAATATAAATTCAAAGGAAAAGAATATCTTATATTACATTTTCACATGACGAATACTATATCTGAAAGTATCATATATACCAATTGCATGTCCCATGATAAATTGATTTAATGGAGCAGGCTGGCTTTTCTTTCAGTACCGTTTCTGTAAATTGCATTATTCAGAGAAGAAAGTAACGAAAAATTTATATTCAATAAATACGAATCCAAAGAAAGATATTTAATAGAATTTTCCCAACTTCAATTCTAATTTTTTTCGTTCGAATCTTCATTTTGCATTTCTGGTTTATTTTTTCACAAAGGATCACCTATAATTTCTAATAAAATAAAATAATATTCGTCAACCAAACAAAGTTCGAGAAATCGTGACTTATTTGCCTTTCCTACCGTTTCTCTCGAACCGAAACCCTTGCTTTATTTTCACATCGAAGAATCTCGGAACGTGAGAAAAGCAAGTCCCTCTTTCCGTCTCTTACCAGGTCGTCCTCAAACTCGTCGTCGTCCGTGTCCGAGTCCGAACGACCTCTCAGCTTTCGAACTTTCTTCTTCACCTCTTTCTTCACCACCCTCGTTATTGCATTTTCCGGCTGCGTGCAATCATTCATTCGGTCGTTAAAGAAAAAGTCTACCAAACAACTAATCCAACCGGACACCGACTAGCTGCCTCCATACTGGGATATCGCCTAGCGGTACGATAAGTCAGCGATACATTGGTCCATTTAGTACCAGCCAGTGTACAGTACTCGAAGTACTGGCTCCATGCTTTATTGCAGTAAAACAAAATTTCAATGCAAAAATTTCCGGTAAGTCAGATTTACATTCAATTTTCAACTTATATTTCAAAAATGATGTTTTTAGAACTGTCTGTACACAAATAATCGAATTTAATCGTATTTTATTTAAAAATAATACTTTCCCAAGCATTGCTTCATATCTAAAAGATAGGCCACATCCAAAATTTATTTTCACTGTTCATTCAGTTACTAGTATAATCATTCGAAGAATTTTATTTTGTACTACAGTAATACAATGAAATTGTATTTTTTTTTTTCTTTTAAATCATACACTGCATAGGACTTATTTTCATGTGTTAAAATTTTCTACATTCAATTTTTCAAAATGATTCAATAAATGTATCGCTTCTTGCCCATATAATCAAAATAATACAATTTATCACATTGTGATTTCTACAAATTTAGCTTCAAATAACAATACAATTTTACTTTCTATTTATTATTTATATCAATACTAGAATATTTATTATTTGCAACTTCAGATAATACAATTACTTTATCTAATCTTTATATCTATTCTGGAAAAATAAATAGAATCTTAAAATACATTTCTACAAAAACTTCTATCTAATTAAGAGTCCCAAAGAGTCCCAAAGTGGTAAAGCTCCATCTGGTAATTATTCATGATCTTTAACTAACTATGTATTAATCTAGATCTAAATAATTTACTTTAAAATTTCAAATTTCACAAATCTTAAAATTAAGAGAGTAATTACATAGTTTAAAGTCAAAAAGTTACGTTTGAAAGTTTAATTTCTTTTTATCAAGCCTACCATACACTATATATTACATACATAACTATTATAATATTTGAACTTTAACACAAATTCAAACCTGGACGTAGCAATCGTTTAGAAACATTGTTTTTCCCCAAAGACAAAACACGGATGCGATTATGTATAATTGCTCATATTTTAAAATTCTAAGGCATTTTGATCTTACACATGATAAATAACAATTTCGTATGAGAGAAACAAATGGATTTTCCAATGCCAACTGCTTCCTATGAGATCATTATCCACTTCGTATCTATAATTAAGGTCTTTCATACATAAGTTAATTCGAATTTCACTTGGCAACCAGATGTTTTATCTCCCGCAAGTTTCTCGTTTTTCCTATTGGAAAAAATGCCAGTGTGTCTTATTCTAGGAAACAAGGGAAAAAGGAACGGTGATTCGAAGCGCCGCGGTCGCTTCAAATTGGCTACCATTTAGTTGATTCGTAGAAATGTTGAAAATCGTGGAAAAAAAGACGGCAAAAAGACAAAGGTATATACACGAACGCGACTGTGTCAAGGTGAAGGCGCGTCTACGACATCAACCGCTTGGTGAAAGCAAATGGAACATCCACTTGGTCGTAACTGTACTTCAATTCACGCGTCGGAAGACTGTAATTCCGGGCTAAACTCCATTGAAGAAAAAAAAAAAAAAAATCGACTGAAAATATAGCGTTAAATTATAATACTTTGGAAAAAATGATCGAAAGGATCATTCTTCATCATTTTAATGATTAAAATGTAAATCGTGAGAGAATTGTGCTATCATTTTTATCTGAAGGAACACATATATATATATGTTTGAATATTATTCATAAATAATATTAGTTGATATTTTTTAAATTCAAATTTTGATTATCTTACTCTATTATCGTAACATATGAGAATTATGCACATTACACATAAAAATTGTTACATGCAAATTTTTAGGGAAATGAAATATTGATTAGTCATGAACAATATCATGATAAATAGAAGTTTTTTTTTACATGTACGTCGTTTGAATGATGCTGTAAGATAAGATTCGAGCGTAAAGTTGAACGTAGGAAATCTACGAAAGTCGATGACATCAGCGTCCGCCGTCACATCTCTCCCTAACTCACTTTTTTATGTAAATCAGACTGAATTCAATTGATATCAGACACTCGTCTCAAATCAAACAATTCAGTTTTACGTAAAAATAATTTTATTATTATAAGTATTTCTTTTTTTATTTCTAACTGTTAAAAATAGTTAAACAGTTGTACAAAACTATCATACTGAATAATCAATACTAAATTATACATTATTCTATTTTGCTCCACGTCTCTTATGAAAATTTATCTCGTGAAAGCAATTATTTACCATTTTTAAATTATAATGGATAATAGTGTATTCTCCATATATCACTAATTTACTACCTATACAAAGCAGTGAATATATGGCGGTTATTAAATAGTTTCACACTGAGCGTGTGTCACGCTGAAGCAACTACAGAAAGCTCTTTAATATTCGCAAGTATAGCTCAATTTTAAATGACAAAAGAGAGCCACCGTGTACGATTAGAGGAATTACATAGTGCAATAAACAACCAGTCATCCTACCTTCTTGTACAATTTTATCCACGTCAGGTCGCCCTTATTGTCTGTATATTGGAGCCCGAAAAACCACACCTCACGCAGCCCGATCGTTTTCACAACTTGATCAAATAGTTGCTTCCCAGTGGTCGTCTGCTGGATCGCGAACTCCAGTTCGGCGTCCATCGTCGTCACCCTGACATTCATCTTTGCATAGAAAAAGAAGAAACAAAAATCAAACGTACGAAATTCATCGAGATAAATTCAAACGTCACCCGGTAGACGGAAGGACGCCACTTCTAACCCTTTTCACACACACGCGTACGTAATTTCTTTTCCTCGAAAGAGGAGGAGTAATTTGCAAATGTATCAAATATATTCAACAGTTCTAACCTATATTCCATCGAAGGTATTACCAAAAAGAAATTATCAAGGAAACAGAAAAAAAACGCTTACCATTTTATTACCGGCAACCATAGCTGCGACGATACAAAAACGTAATCGTAAAATCAAATGAGATCGATATATAAATCGTTTAAACGTAAGTTGATCAAGTAGCTAAGTAATTGAGAGCCAGAACACAAACAATTTGAACGGCGCACTGGAAATTTGGAGATATATACTGGTCAAAACGGATGAACACTCGATAACATAAGATTTAACCGCCTGTCTGTCGACTTATGCCGGTTTCAAGTCGTACAATGGGCTAAGGGGCAAGTGCAGCCGGTAGCGTCTTTTGTCCCCCCACTCCGCTTCTTTGCAAGCAATGCATCGTTCTTTCTCTCTTTCCGAGTCATAGCAAACGTTCATAAGAGCAAAAGAGAAGAATGAAAATGATCACGTGAGGAAGCCGGTGCGTATAGCCGTAGCCAATCAGCGTTCAGTTAAAATACCGGGTGTACAGAAGGAAGTAATTTTTCGGGAACGGTTCACTACATTTACCGACATGATCGGACATCTTCAAAATTGTAAAACATTATCAAATATAAGGAACTTTTGTGTAGCTAGTATATTAATTATATTGTGTTTCAATTATTTCTTTTCTTAAGATAATTACAAAGGTATAACTTGTTGAATAGTGAAAATTAATCGTTTCTTCGTTTGAAAATACCACAATGAATATCCCGAAATACCAGTCATCGCAATTTAAAAGGTACGTACAAAAAGTATAAAATCTCTGCTTTCAATAATGTCCTTTTTATTGTTATAGATTTATAAGATTATACTGCATTAGATTATACAAAATTAAAATTAAATTTAAAAAACTTTTCTTTATTAAATATACCTACCGTTTTCGGCATTTTGTCTTTCTGTGTTTTTCCGTGTCAAACAACGAAAATATCAATCTATAACAAAAATAAACTATAATTAATAAAACTTATGAATGTTACTTAACTAATAAATAATATTAACTGTTAGAAATATTGTATTTAGAAAGTGTTAGTAATTATTACTACTTTTTCTATCTATTTTCAATATTTGTTATAAAACAAATAACGAATTAATATTTTTATTATAATATGTCGTAATATTCTTTATATAAAATATATTTAAAGTACGTAAGAGATATTTGACAACGTTAATTAATGATAATTGGTGATAATAAAAAATATTAGTAATGATTCATTACTAATTAATATTATCTTCTAATGACGAATCAATTTGAAATTACTGCAAATCATTGCTAAAAAAAAAAAAAAAGTAGCACGTTCACAGCCGAGAACTGCATACAAGTCTCCATATTGGAAGAAGAGACAGGTTATAATGTAAATCCGCGTGACCGACATCCGCTCGCAGCAAGGAGTGCCTGCGCACTGTGTCTAGCATTCCCCTTTTATCTAGGACCACTACGTCCGTTGAACCATTGGTATCTCCCGAACTTTTTGTCAATACCGGTAAAAAAACATTCCGCGCGACGTATCCGTCCAACTTTTCACGTAGCATGGAGATAGAAAGTACATATCTATTAATAAAGTCTCCATTTCCAACTACTGCGTCCGAAGTCCAAAATACTCGTCACAAAATCTCTGTGTTTACGTGAATGGTTAAAGCATATTTTTCGCTGTATGAATTCAAAATTTTTATCTCTATCACCAGCGAAAAAATTCTCAAATATATGCACGGCATGTTTTAAATTCGAGACGAATTAATAGATGAAAAGAGGATTGTAATACATATGTACAGAAATGTCCACATAATGAATTAAAGGAACGTTGTGATAAAAAAAAAGAATAGAAAATTCGTGTTTTGAAATCTCTTTTAAAGTCGTTCATTGACGTAAAATATATGGCATTTTAATTTATCTTTATCTAAAGTAAAATACGTGCTTTATTATCTACGTAAAATTCAATAAAATATTTTAATGTGTATGTTAATACAATATTTCAAATATATCGATTATCGAAATACGATTGGCTAAAGAAAAAAATAATTATGGGAAAAAACGAAGACTTTTGTTATATACATTAATATATAGCGTGAAATATTGTAAGTTAATTGCTGAGGTTGACTAGAAATGCGTAGGACTAACAGAAATATAAGCTCGTATTCTGTTTCTGTCGTCTCGTTTTGCTTTAAAGGAAAAAACGATTGCTAAACACTTCACGCGAGAGACTGGGTATTTCACATTACAATTATACTATACGAGATGCTTGTAACATTAAATCATCTTAACATTTTATTTTATGATTCATTACTTATGTACAGTTACAGGAACTTTATTTTCATTCATATGTTTACTGCATCGTCCTTCACGAAAAAAAGGTTGGGATTCAACATGTCACCTTCAATGAATCAAATTATAAAGCAAATATATTCATAAAACTATCATACAAATGTAATACGTAAAATCAAAGTGTCAAAAGGAAAACGTATTTACAATTAGAAATTGTACAAGAGTGTTATGAGATGACTGTAACATAAAGAAATAACCTGTATGTAGGTTAGTAAGCAACTAAGTTCTCAAGGAAAGAATAGGAAAGTAAATGTGTATATCGTTACAAAAATGTCTAGTAATACTGTAATGAGTGATATTTCGAAGAATACTTGAAGGACTATATAATTTGTTCTAAGATTTATATAAAATTTATAACTGCTTAATACCGAGTTCCAATTCAATATGTAGAACTTACTGTATTTATAAGATATAAATTCTATGACACATGTGCCACACATACACAGTAGACCGGTGGCACTTGCACTTGCACTGTACTTGCTACAAAAAACGACAGGAAATTGTATGATCCACACCCAAAAATCCCGTCACGTTCAGACAATACTGACACCTCACTGATAATATGGCTGCCGCTTGCCCACCCGCTCGCTCAATTTTCCTCAAGAGAAGGGATAAATCATGAACTATGTGTGCAAGATAGATGAAATAGTTCACCATGAAATAGTAATTTGCGAGTAAGGATATAGTTAGTGAATATAGTAAATCTTCTAAACTTTGTGATAATTTTTTATGTGTGATAATCAGACTTGTATATCTACATATATTTTTATTAAATTACTAATTTAAGTCAAATGTATTGTAATTTTAATATTTTAAACTTCTTTTCTTTTTTACTAAAAATTTACTAGAGAGAACATTCTTAATCTGTAAAATTAAATTAAAATATTATAAAATCCATAAATGTGTTGAGAAATTGCATAATAATTTATAATAATTTGCATTTGTTATCATTAATCGTTTTTTATTATTATACATCGAACAGATATTTCTGTACAAATTTCGTTACTAATTTAATGTTTTATGACACTATATACGTTAAGTTTTGTGATTCTTAAGATTGTGATCTTACGGTAACGAATGTTCGTAACAAGAAAAAGTTTTTTTTATTAAGTAAATTGTAGTTGTACTTTGAAATTTTGGTTTTTTCCTCCTAACCGACATTTAAGTATGCAAATACATTTTATTCAGAAGAAATGTAAGTAATGGTAAAATTATGATAAAGATGTATATTTTGCTAAGAAATATAAATTCTTATCAAAACATACAAGTGAAATTTGCTGCATTTCAATTTCTTGTCCATTCTTTCATTCTTAATTTGTTACTTTTTGACTTAAATATTATCATATACTAAACTATCAAATTTCTCCCATTTCTCTTAACCTAAATTGATAAAATTCCACTTGTGACAGAACAAACAGGTACAATAAAAATTTATTACATGACGTTGTATGAACGTTTGCGATATTTGCACTGTCATCTTCAACCTAATTTGAATTATTTTTTAAATTTCTGTACAGATCGATAATATTTGCTGTAATTGAATTTTATGTGTAATTCAATTTTATGCTCTTCTTTATGGTTCAACATTAACTTTTCTATTAAAATATTCTTATTTTTCTTATTAATATTGTATTCCAAAGTTTCAAATATACGAGAATTATAAAAAAAATATTATTTTTAGGACATGCCACAAGTTTTTCATAAATAGCATATCCCATCCACACTTCTGATGCTTTCAGTATGAGAGAAATAGAAAAATATGGTTAGTTACTGATACCTGTTTTCATCCAAAAGTTATCACAAATATTAATTACTATTTTTACTACCTCACTGTATAATGGTATAAAAGTATGTATACATAAGCATGCATTTATTTAGAATCTGACAAATTAAATTTTAATTGTTCTTTTTATAGTCCTTACACTTATGTGTAACCAAACAAAGTAAATTAAACCATAGCATGCATTATATAAATAATTTAATTTTTATCTTATATTATTATAGGTATAAATCACAATTGTACATTCATTTAGTTTTTAATTTAATTTACTTATTAGTTGTATCTGCTGTACATAATTTTTAATATATTATTATAAAATTTTAACAATTGTACTATAAGGAATTTACTATTTATTTTTACTTACGATAAAAAACGTAAAATAATAATTGAATGATTTTATTATACTGTTGTTTTTAAATATGTAATTAAATGTCTCATGTCTCATTATTTTATACTATATAGAAATATAGATATTGTGTAAGTTGAAAATTATTATTATACATTATTATTTGTGCAGGCAAACTGGAATAAAAAACGACGTTTGGCCTGTGAGCCTGCTATAGCAGTGGAAACATCTTTACATAAAAATATGTTTTGTTGGGGCAGTACCATTCATGGTGAACTAGGTTTAGGTGGTATAGAGGATGAAAATATTTTAATTCCTCGTGAAGTCGATTTTAAAAAAGCTTCAAAAATTCAACATAGTGAGTTTATTTATGAAATCATATATTAGATTTTTATTTAATTGTTTTTTTAAATAATTTCTTTGCAGTTGCTTGTGGTGAAAATTATACAGTAATTATTACTCAAGATGGTGAAATATATTCATGTGGAAACAATGACTATGGACAACTTGGTCATAAACAAGGAACAAAAAGATTTCGTAAATATATTAATAAATAATAATTAATAAATCAGAAAATCAAGTTTAGATTAAGATTGGATTAAATATTTAATTTTATATTTAGAATTGATATCTGGACTAGATGCATTTGTATTTAAGAAAGCAGCTTGTGGAGCATACCATACTTTAGCAGTAAATGAATGGGGTCAATTGTTCAGTTGGGGATCTAATACAGAAGGTCAATTAGGTAATGATATTTATAAAGTTCCTAGTTATTTTTTTTAAGGATTTATATTTTAACTTTGTTACAGGTTTGAATTCAAGAAATTTTATGGAATGTTCACCACGTATGGTAAAAACATTAGGTACAAGTATAGTAATACAAGTAGCTTGTGGCATGAAACATGCACTTGCATTAACAAATAATGGAGAATTATATAGTTGGGGTTCTAATAGTGAAGGACAACTTGGCTTAGGTGTTGATAATAAATATGAAATAAAACCTAAACTTATCAGTAGTTTAATTGGTATCCCTATTGTCTTTATTGCTTGTGGAGGATATCATACCATAGCTGTATCAAAATCAGGTACTGTAAAAAAAAATGTACAAGAAATCATTTTTATTATTAGAGAAATAATTAAATTTTTCCATAGGAGCTGTATTTGGATGGGGAAAGAATACATTTGGTCAATTGGGATTAAATGATACACAAGATAGAAATTTACCATACCAACTGCAAACATTACAAAATGCAAAGATATGTTATGCAGCTTGTGGAGAAGAATTTTCTGCATTTTTAAC
This sequence comes from Frieseomelitta varia, assembly GCF_011392965.1. Lineage (NCBI taxonomy): Eukaryota > Metazoa > Arthropoda > Insecta > Hymenoptera > Apidae > Frieseomelitta > Frieseomelitta varia. The sequence continues at coordinate 410,419 of NW_025110085.1, forward strand.
AGTTGTAAGTATTCTTACGTCATCAAATAGTTTTATCAAATATTATATAAAACTTATATTAGGATGGAGGTGTGTTTACATGTGGTGCAGGAATGTATGGTCAGTTAGGCCATGGAAACAATAGTAATGAAATTTTACCTCGTCAAGTTATGGAACTTATGGGCAGCACAGTTACACAGGTTTATTGCACAAAGTACAATTTGATACATCATCTGTTTATTAACATGTTATATTAAATATCTCATTTTAAGATCTCATGCGGCAAAAGACATACTTTGGCATTGGTACCTTCACGAGGTAGAGTTTATGCATGGGGTTTGGGTGGTACAGGTCAATTAGGTAATCATTCTACTCGAAGCATAACAACTCCACAAGTAGTACATGGTCCATGGATTGCACCAAATGGTTCTTCAATAATGGATCTTGATAAACAACATAGTTCTTGTACAATTGGCTATGTCGTTAAACATATTTTTACTGGTGGAGATCACTGTTTCGCTACAGTAGTTCTACAAAATGTAAACATTTTTTTCAAGTGACAATGATTAAATGTTTCTGCAAAAAATGGAAGAAATAGATTTAACTACTTTCAGGATAATATAAAACCAGATGACTGTAGAATAATAGAAAGCTCCTTTCAAATTCTTACAATAACCGAAAAACAATTAATGGCATGTCAACGAGTACCTGCAAATTCACCTGTTGATCATGAACTTATGACGTGAGTAGAAAAGTTAATACTTGAGGCTGTTATATATGAATATAACGAATTTTTTTATTGTTTATTTAAAAGACAATTAATTCTATTTTTAAGCAATAATAAAACAGTCATTTTGCTTCTTTTATACATAATTAGTAATAACATTTATTTATACAATTTTGTGAATTAATATACTTATAGATATTTAGAAACGGTATTTAAAAGTCTATCCTGTGTAACTGGATCGTTTTTACTTGAAAATGATGCTCGTTATGGATGTTCAAATAAGCATCATGGGGTGAATATTGATCAAGCAAGTAAATTGTTCGGAATTATTAGAGAATTGGATAACAGCACAATTCAAGAACTGGTATATAGGAAAAATAAATTTTACGAACTTTAAATATCATCATACTTAAAATTACAACAAATGTATTATTCTTTCTTCAGATATTTACTTGCATATCAGACAGCTTGATTCCTTCTCTTGTTAATCTACCGCCTAAGATAATTTGTCCGGAATCTTTAAGAGTCTATTTAATATTACCTTTGTATCACGGTTTTTTAAATCCACTTAATTGTAATGTATTACATAAACCATTCTGCAAAGCTGTTTTAGCATTAAAACCAGAGGTTCTTGAAATTGTTGCAAATTGGTGGCTTAAAGCACCACCTTATTATTTTGAGAGATTAGTTAGAGTTCATAAATCAGTTGTTCTACATTATGTAAAACAATCTAAGCCGAATAAGGTAATATTTACGAATTACTTTTTCTATTATTTAAAGAAATTAATAAGACGCTTAAAATGTATGTTTTGAATATTTTTATATAGGTTTTATTATGGGATGTGACATTACAAGTTGCCTTAGATTCTTTACACTTGCTAAATAAATTGAACAATGAAGGTGACGAAGGCCACAAAGTACCTTATTCTACATTTCATTTGCCAGAATTAATAGAACTTATAGATATAAGGGCCGATTACATAAAATGGATTTCAGAAAATGAATCTTCTTCAGTACGTTATGTATATAACTGTTTGATTTATTAAACCTCTTAAGTTATTAAAAACTTGTTAATTGAATACCCATAGGGTTTTGTTTACATAATTAAACCTTTTTTCAGTATCAAAAAGTGTTCTGTAATTATCCGTTTCTTCTTGACGCAAATGCTAAAATTATACTGCTTGAAACAGACCAAGCTATCCAGGTAAAATATAAACTTGTACTGTAAATATGTTTTTATATTTTTTATATTACATATATGTTATGTTAGATGCAATCAGCAATGAACGAGGCAGCAACCCGTGCATCCATTATCCATCAAATATTTTTTGATCCATTTTCTATAGACGCACGACATCATACTCAGTTTGTAATATTAAACGTTTCACGGGAAAACATAGTTGCTGATACTTTACGAGAATTGGCACAATACGATTCTAGTGATTTAAAAAAGCCTCTTCGAGTGAGTATTGTAACTGGATTTGAAATATTTTATTTATAAAAGGTAACTAATGAAGTTATTTTATAAAGGTAAAATTTCACGGTGAAGAAGCAGAAGATGCAGGTGGAGTTAAAAAGGAATTTTTTATGCTGTTATTAAGAGAAATTCTAGACCCTAAATATGGCATGTTTAAACAATATGAAGAAACCAGAGTTATCTGGTTCAGTGAAGATTCTCTTGAAGACGAAAACATGTATTTTTTAATTGGAATTCTTTGTGGTTTAGTTATTTATAATTTTATTATTATTGACTTACCATTCCCGTTAGCTCTATACAAAAAATTGTTACATGAACCAGTTGGTTTAAATGATATTAAAGATATGTCACCAATATTTGCCAAGTAAGTTAAATCACATATACTTTCTGAATAAGTATAATATAATAATGCAAAATGATATACAATGTTTAATAATTACAGGAGTATGCAAAATATACTTGATTATGAAGAAGCAGATTTTGAGGAAGTTTTTGGTTTACATTTTGAAGTGGTTAGAGAAGTGTTTGGCGAAAAAAAAATATATGAACTTATACCAAATGGTACTAAAGTTCCTGTTACATTGAAAAATAAGTATGCAGATATATTTTAAATATTAAATTTCTGTTTTATACTTTTATTTTAAGCTTCATATTTTAATGAAATTATTCTTGCAGGAAACAATTTGTTGATTTGTACGTAGATTATACATTAAACAAATCTGTAGATCCTCATTTTCAAGCATTTTATAAAGGTTTTCATAAAGTTTGCGGTGGTCGTGTATTGGAATTATTTCACAGTTATGAACTTATGGCCGTAGTAGTAGGAAATGAAGATTACGATTGGGAAGAATTACAAAAGAATACAGTTTATAAAAATGGATACACAAAAGATAACTCTACTATTGTGCTCTTTTGGCAAGTGTTTCGCGAACTTACATTAGAAGACAAGAAAAAATTTTTGTTATTTTTGACAGGAAGTGATAGGATACCTATACAAGGCATGAAAGCGATCAAGGTAGATTATTTAAATTCTATATTTGACAATATTGTAGTATAGCCTCTATTCAGCCTATAGTGTAGCTTTTATTTTTATTTTTATTTTTTTATTACTTTAATTGAAATTTTATAATATTTATTATTATCTTTTTATTTTAGATTACAATACAACCAGTGAATGATGAACGTTTATTACCTGTTGCTCATACATGTTTTAATTTGCTTGATCTACCACGATATCAAACGCGAGAAAGATTACGATATAAATTACTGCAAGCAATCCAACAAACCCAAGGCTTTTCTCTAGTATAAATTTACTATTTTAATTGTATAGTACGTGCATAATACTATAGCCACAAAGCTAGGTTTCCACATTAAAAAATTAAATATTATTCTGTATTTTTTAGAGGCTATATATTTGAGTGTTAAATAAGAGATTTACATAATTGTTGCTCTATTTTTCTACAATTTATTTAATTAATATTATCTAGTCGAATATTAAAAGAACTTGTACATATAAAATTCAAATTAGTAATATAATACATAGTCGAATACCATAGAAATAGATTTGATTCAAAATATAAACACTGGTTTGAGAAACGACGTACACAAATATTGTATTATGCACGTTATTTATTATGACAAACTACTATTTAAATACAATTTTTTAAATTTTAATTTTGTAGTTTTATTAATGATTTATTAAAAAAAAAAAAGATAATATTTGAAATTATCACATTACTTTGTATCCCAAAAGTAAGAAAACTCAGGGAAAATTGTTATTTAATAAATCAAAGATATTGATAATTATTTTTTTAACTTTTTAAAAGTTAATTCTTTTAAATTATCACAATAAATAATTGTTTGATAAAAAACAAATCAGAATTTATGTAACTTGACGATGATTTTTTAAATTTGATATTATTACTTTTTAATAAGAAATAATAAATTGAAATGTGATTAATTCTAGAATTGGAATTTTATAAATCATACGAAACAATTTATACTAATGTTAATGAATAAATACATTTTGTATGATTATTCTAAACGAACTATTGTGTTATATTCAAGTTGTACTTTGAAATAAATCTTTTTAAAAAGACAAACGTTTGATAGTTAAATTTGTAAATATTTTTTATTTATACACATCAATATATTACATTTATTAAAAAGTTTCGTTAGTCATGTAATCGACACATGGTCATTTTTCTTTTTTTTTTAACTTTTTCAATATTAATAATTTATTCATAAAAATTTGTCGTACTTCATTCGAATTTTCGTATTTTTATTCGAACAGTGGCATTCGTTAGTCGTTGGGAAATTTGCATTAATCGATATTTTTTATCATAGTGACAACACATGTACCATCGGAACACATACTTCAATTAATTGTCACCATTATTTCGGGAGATAAATATTGCTCTGTTAAAAAATTTGTTTTCATTTATATATTCATTGTTTTCACTGAAGAAAATAAAAAGCAACACGATTTCAAAGTTTTAAAGACGAAAAAACAGTAAGTGTTCCATCAGTCTCGGCACATGGAAAATATTTATGTTCAAATTCGAAATTCGGACAGAGGGTATCTCAAGAACCGCGAGAAAATAAAGACATCTTACTCGTGAAAGTATACTATCTCGGGAGGGGGAGGGATTAATATTAATTTCGACTAAGAGCTGAAAGAGCGAAACACGTATTTTATCGTACGTGTACAGTTCCTAGTCCTATATGTATAAAAAATGAAATTTGAACTGAAATATAATTTGGATTATTCGTGTATGATCCTTCTTCTTCTTTTCAATGCTTTTCCTTCTTATTAATTTCGAAATTTAACGATAGGACATCATCCTGAGTGATTTCTTCTGTTTTCTCCATCAACTGTAACGTTTCATTTCAAATGACCAAAAAAAAAAAAAAAAAAAAAAAAAAAAAAAGAAGAAATTTACGGTTCTCATAAACGTTGTGAAACATACATCAAGCTCAGGACGAATTTACGAATAAGATAAATAACATCCAAATTGATTTACTAATGCTGATAAGAAGGGGTGAAGTATTGAGTGCCTGGCGGAGCTCGGTAACCGGGATAGGTGCTGTTCAGAGCGTGTTGCGCGAAAAATCCGCTGTAATCCTTTTGCACTCTACGAGGCCTAAAAGCAGGACCTTTCGCCAACTCCATCCTAGCTCTGTTTTCGGCTTCCGTTTGAGCTTTCACCGATTGCGGCGGCCACTTTAAATCTCCTCTCATATTTCCACTTACTGGAGCCTTTGTCGCGGCAGGTTGTGCTTGGTAAACTGGCGCTGGTGCCTGAAACAACGTTTAATTATTTCTAAATATCACGACATACACATAATATCCTAATTTTCTCAATACAAGTTCGCGCACATAAGAAAAGATCTAAAACATTTGTCTGGATAGAAGAGCTAGCTTTAGAGCTGCGTTACAACGCAGAAATTCGATAATGTAAACTTTGAAAATGATTCCGTGAAGATTGTGAGAGTAGCGCATATTTCAGGATTGAGCTCATGCCAGACGTTCTGCATTATTTCGTGCTAGTTTCTACAAATTATTGTGTTATATCAAGCGCGTATCTAATATAAGGAGCATGCGTGGGCGGGATACTCAATTCCATTCTTCTTTTTCTTTTTTTTTTTCTTCTCGCTCGCTGCCGTTATTCGAGACTGAGAAGTTTTCTCGATATAAATATTTCTCACACAAGAGTTTAATTAGGCGACATTTAAAAAATATATTACCTGTGATATCGGAGGCTGCGGGCGAAGTGTGATCGTGGAGGGCGGTGCTTCAAACGCGGCGGGGGGTTGATTTTGTGCCGGTCGTGTCGAACTATAATCTTGGTGTTGCTGCAATTAACAACACAATTCGATTAATCTTACGATTTACGAGCGACGCGCATAGAATTTTTCAACGTAATCAGAATCACGAGGGAAACACATGTTGAGATTTAACAGCCGTTGACTACACGCTTGTTTCCAGAACAGTGGAGGAAAGTGCACATAAAATACTCAGAAGGTACAACGAGTTCCTTGTTATCGTATACGTCTTCTGCGAAGCGATCCACCTGTTAAACTTTTCAACTGCGCATAGGTGTCGACCTCGGACGAAATTTCGAAAGTTGAAAGAGAAATTACGACGAAATTTCGGATTATAATATCATATAAATTATTAATTATCTTTATCTATACAATTATTATTACATAATTTAACTACCTTTATTATATAATTATTACTGTATAATTTAACTGAAATTTATTTATTAATTAAATGAAATTTATTATTCAACTATTTATTAAATTATTCAAAATTCGAGAAAATTTATTATTTAAAATTACAGACATTATTTGAAGTTGAAGAACAAAATAATAATAATAATCCCCAACATATTATAATCCTTCGTTTGTTTCCTTCAACAATTTGACGTACAATACGCTTGTGTGATAATGCAAGTGTAAGCCGACACCTATGCATCGAGCACTTACCTGGTAATCCTGTTGCTGTTGCTGACTGATTGGCCAATTAGGCTGAATCGGTTGTTGGGAGATGGGAGAAGTGGCCGGGGGTGTTACCGGTCGCCAACCCTTTGGGCCCGGCTGATGTTGGAAATGCGACGGTTGCCGTAGCGTTCCACCAGGGCTAACCGGCGACGGAGACGATGGAACGGCGCTTCGTGTCGACGAACGAGCGATCGTCGAAGGTGGCTGCGGTGACGAACCTGACGAGGGACTGCTCTGGTACGAGGCGAGATCACCGATTCCACGGGTCTTTCGGAGGGAAAATAAAAGGGAAAAAACAGAGGCTTTTGTAGGCATCGCCATTCACCGAACAATTGTTCGATTCAAATCATCCTTTCGAATTGTTTCGAGCGCGGTACCCGAGGAGGGATAATTGTCTTGAGATATATCCGCCTCGATATATCCATGGTGGTGTAGTCAACCGCGTAGTCAAACGTTTATTTATATCTCGTATTAATGCTACGTGTGCGTGATTCACGAATATATACTACTTATGGCCAACGTGCACGAAATCAGAATTATACGACGAGATTTCCTACGATACAATTCGCATCGTCTGGCATTGATGGAAAATCGTTTTCGACGGAGAAAGGTTTGTAGGAAATCCCTCTCTTCGACCTCGTTCAGATTAGTCAATTCACTTGAATTCGAACTATGTGCATTGGTGATGACACGAGTGGACTTGACCAATGCAAACGAAGGTTGTGACACGGTGTAACAGCAAGCACGATGGGAGCAATTCACATTCGTTAAGAAACAGGATGAGAAAAACAGAAAAACATTTGAACATTTGATGCACGCATGACAAATGCAAACAGTAACGAGACAAGTAGAAAAAAAAAAAAAAAAAAGAAGAACACGAGACAAAAAAATCACATGTAATTCGAGCAAAGGTGCAGGAGCGAACTCGCTTCTCGTTGCGATAAATCTCGGTGTGGCATTGGAGCTGCCACGTTTCTTAAAGTTGTATGTATAAAGTTCTGTAACTACGACTCGGCAATTGTAATTCGCTAATTCATTTTGTCAGAAACACACGTGTCTCACGCTAATCGTTCTACTCAGTGTCAAGCATACGTATAATTTTAACGAGGTTCTTTCAAATGATGAAATTTACCTTCGCCTGTACAGGGCCTTGTTCCACAAAGTCGAAGTCCTGATCTTCCGGAGGTGGTGGCCAAGCTACGCGCTTGAGTCCTGCAAATAGTTAAATCAAATAACTCCTGTTATCACACGAGTTGAAAAGTTTATTACATTTATTAACAATATGCATATATATAAACATATTTTGGTGATTCTAGTACATTAATTGCACCATGGAAATTGAAACAGTGAGCATTGTGCAACAAAATGACAAATATTTGTCTATGTATCGTATTTTTAGTTCTGAGAAAAAGTTATTGGGAGGTTGACAAAAGTTTATATATAATTTTGTACAAGATGTCTCGACCAAAAAGTCACGTGTACCGATACATCATGTTGTGTTTCAAGCAATGACGTGGACGCCAGTAACGTTGTACAAGTTATATTTTTAAAATGTCATTAAATTTCGTTGCACTTCTCCAGAAATTTCGACGATCCAGGCAAAGTGAAATTTTTTTCTGAATAATAATGTTAATAATATAAAAATAATTGACGTTACATGTGAATAGTGTTTTAATTGATTTTAATCTTGCGTCTCGATTTGTTGAAAACGTTTCAGAGATTGTTAGAAAGAATTCATGAAATTCCTTGTACACAATAATACAAAGTCTTGTTATAACGACATCAGCAGAGAGTTTTAAACGAGTCTTCGTGCTTTTCGTCAGATTTCACATTTTAATAAACACATCGACGTATTTGGCTAGGGATCGAGTTTCGTTCGTCGTGTTTAATTAAAACAAAAAAAAAAAAAAAAGAAGCGTGGGAAAGATTCGTTATTACGTCAATAACAAATTATTGTTCACGCTACTACACCGCAACATCATACCGGCCAAGTTTATATTTGCGCGATTATTGCCGAAGAATTTTCACAATTTTCGGTTCAGCCTTGCAGTATTTTTAGGTTCTTTGGTTTTGGAGCCTTGAATGTTGGATATCGAGAGGCCATGGATACGAAAATATATTTTTAGAGACAGCGGCGAATTTCTTATTAATCCACGTCGATATAAATTCAAGTAATTTAAAGTCTCGACAGGTGCTTAGCACGAAAGAAGATACTCGTTCTCCGCATTGATATTACCTCGGTACTAGCGCTTTATTAAGCTAAATCGTTTGACAAGTTGTAAAGCAAGATTAAACCTCCCGTTAAATTGTCCCTCGATTGAAATTCTATGGAAGAAACTTAAACTAGAAAATCTGGGGAAACCGTCAGTTTAGACTGTACTCGTAAGAGTATCGTTTAAACAGGTGTTCACCATCACGTTTGAAATGTATACGACATTTTATTTATTTAATCACATTCGAGCTGACGTTGATTATAATCGTTTCTAGAACCTTCGAACTTTTCGCGGAACTTCCACGAAACGAATGCTACTGTACAGTCACAAAAGTTATACACGAAACAAGGTTTCATTCCAATTTTTACGATAGGGAAAAATAGATGGAACATACAACGTGCATTGAAAATTACATCGCGCAAATGTAACCTCTTCGTATCGAGCAGACATTTCGTAAATTGAACGCGATAGATTTCTGGCACAATGGGATCATGAATCAATAGAATCAATTGCGCCATTCATAAGCAACAGTATAGTCATAGATACGTATCAAACTTTCACTGAGACACCAGCGAATTCAACTATTTCTCCGATCACGTACCGTTGTTTCACACGTCCTTTTACAAGAATTTCACTGAGGAAGAAGACGTGGCAGAAGAAGAGAGAAACGACTTTGCCAAACCGGATACTCGCCAACAACTGACGCTACCCCGAACTCACCTGTACCTTTCATTATCGCAGATCGTTCTAGCCACCGATTTTAGAAGATTTCTGGTAACTGGCCAATAAATGGAGGTTGATATGAACAAGTGAAAAAGAATTTCGTTGCGAGTTTTTTTAACCATTTGAGAAATGACTTTTCTCTCTCTTTTTTTTTTATAACTTATGACTATCTGCCAATTACATCACCAAGCACCCAACATCGTCCCAAAAATGACAGATACGACCATGAGAAGAGTAAAAAGAAGACTAACATTTGTGATATCGAGAGCATAGTTATTGCTCGACGTTACTCGAAACATGGCTCTGTTTAATCACTGGCGAACATCGAAAGCAAAAAGGCCAAATATCAAGCATGAAAAGGATAAAAAGCAGAATTTAATCCTTCACTGCTAACATGTACACTGTTTAACTCTCAATGTATGTTTAACTCTCAATAAGAAATCAAAATTATATATAAAACTCGACGTGACTGAGAATCACTAAGACATTTGACTTGATCGAGGGTCGTGGCAATAAAAATCAATTCACTCTACTTTAGAATGTTCTAGCAGCAGGATTAAGGATTAAGAAAGGCTCGTCGAATCAAAGTTCTGTCATGCAAGTGACATTGTTAGTGTTCACCTCTCCGTAGATACGTTAAACTGGCTTGTCTGAAAGTGATGTTAGTCTCCCTGGCTCATGGTTAGCAGCTCGCAGCGTAAGATTCGCTTCTTGTTAGTCTTCGTCGTTTGGATTAATGCGCGACTTCGATGGCTGAAATCTTTGGATCAGTTTCTTTTATACATAGGTGCATACTACTTGTCTTTTCCACATTGTCTAAAGTCGTTTCTTGTTAATAAATTGTCCTCCTCTATTGCTGTATCAGGTAACAAATTTGCATCTTAACTCTTCGTCTTGTCAAAAAAATATCTATTTGCATCATCAAGTTTGACTTTCGGCCAGATATTCGATAATAACGACAGCGTCTTCATGTCAAAAATTTGTTACAGCGACGTGGTACAATGACGGATTAACCAACGAACGCTTAGAAAGTTTAACTTTCGACTTTATCGCGAGAAAGTTCACTGTACCAAACGACGGACGTAGTGGAAGAGAATTTACACAGTCGTTATTATTTTCTATCCAAGGAACAATGTATATTAGTAGCAAGAAACGACTTCTCTCTTTGAAAGGGATCGGATAATCCTTGTTTACTCACTGGGTTGACCACCTCGTTGCCTTGCTTCTTCTTCTTCGAGCATTCGTAAAACCGCACTGTTTTGTAAATTCGCTGGTTTGGCGAGTTGATTGAAATCGATCCTAGAAAAAAATCAACAACATCCCTGTTTATCACCCGCATTATACCCAACTATAATAAAACTGTCGTATTTTCCCTCGTCACAGATCAAACCAAAGGATCAAGGACTTTCAAGCAAGATTCATCTCGTTTTACTTCTTTCTTTCTACAGTCAGTTTGACCGAATCCCTTCGAATTCAATCAAACTTAATCATTCCGTGTGTCAATCACCTGCTTTGAGCGAGCATGTTGTCACGAGGAAAGGGTCGACGATACAGAAGGGAAGTCGTACGTCGCGCGAGAAGAACCGGTGGTGTACCATGCACCCCGAGGCCACCGAACGCGAAACTAAGTCAAGTACGACAGCATTCGCGGACTTTGCGCAACGGCTACAGGCTCCGAGAGGGGTTTATTTCTAACTCGTGTGATTCGGTACTCTGAAAATAACGGTCGACTCGCCAATGACGACGAGAAGGCTGATTCATCGACCTGTAACCGGTCAGCATCCACACGTTGACGGGCCGGACTAATATGAATCCGTCAAACGACACACGTGGACCAGGTACAGCTTCTTTTGATTGACGCAAGGTGGTCGCAATGCCAATGAAACCCTCTGTCTTCTCATCCCCAACGCGCTTAACTCTCTTGCCTTCGAAACGCTACTACATATTAGGTTCTTTTGCAAAAGCGAAAGATTGAACAAATGATTGCGTAACAGAAAAAAAAATGTACATCGTACAAGATGGAAGACTTATTAAGAATATGACTATAGATGTCTTTTTTGTTTCTGACAATGAGAGAAGAATTATTTTTATCGGTCTTTATTTCAATCGGTGTTCCTTTCTATTATTGCATATGCTCGTAAAGTTGTGAATTACCGGTGGATTTATTTCTTTTAAGAATAAAATGTGCAATACACGCAGCGAGAATAAAATTTTAAAAACGAAGATCTGCTGTTAAATTGAAGTTGGATTGCTCTCCACTAATGGTTGTGTAACAAGGATCGCGTAAGTTACTTCTTGGCATGTGTGTAATCACGGGACACGGGTGGGGAAATATTTTCAAAAGTTATATCGCACGTCGAATCTCGACACAAATGGTAATTTGAATTGTCAAGCTTATGTGTATATATAACTTTGAGTGCAAAGGAACTGACTTACCCAACTGCACCATTAGCTAAAACTTGAGTTTGCCTGTCCAAAGTCTCCTGTATTGCTTGAGGCGAGTATAAATTGATAGGGGAGTTGAACTGTTTGTTCACAAACATTGTCCTTTGTGCAGACATAGTTGCGTTTATGTGCAATTAGTTTCTAATTCTGGAAAGTTCGACAAACAAACTTACATTAAAAAGATACATGTAATATATGTCACATTCATTTTTTGTAATATTTGTAATTATATTTCGTTGCTTCCAATGCACGAAATATAAGCAAGAGTCGCAAATTTAATGCGTTATTGCGACGAGATGTGTTGACAGTAATTATGTAAAGTAAATCGTTACTTTATATTATTCATTTGCCTGTGTTTAACATACTTATTTCACTCCACCTTTTTTAATTAAAAATACAGTTCACTTCTTCGAACAATATAACGCGACTTGTAACACGCGCAAATATTGACCTTCAATGCACAAGCGAGTAAAAATAGGAATAATTAACATCATATCACGGCTGCCAGTCACGTTAACTATTTGTCTTAAAATTGTCGTTCAAACGACACTCACGTATCTACATACCACGAATCTGCCTATCACGATATCCTTCACGAAACTAGGTCAAATTAGGCGGAACAAATACGGCGTTAGTATAATTATCGTTTGGCAAACCAACACGGAGTTTACGATTAAATTATTCTGCTAATCGAACATTAATTCAACGTCCGTGACTACCGATCTGGTAAATTCGGCAAATTTCTCACGGTATGTCGTGGCTGTTGGTCGAAATTTTGCCAGTAATTAATCACACGTACCAGTCCCGATTCAACGATACATTACCCTGGATTGGCACGCGAATAATTATAAGGATGGAATCGGACGCACGATCTCGTAACATAAATACCATTAGCCAACCCGGTGATTCATCGTCGAACCGATCGCATATTGTAACGAAGTGCAAACAACTTCGCGAGAACTGGGTCACGAATCATCGCCACGATGTTTCGGGATCGTTCGCCGAGTGTTTGGATATCCGATATCTAAATTTGCAGACGATCGAAAGTTGTTCGTAAAATTTCTGCCAAGAAAAATGCTCAGGGGCGTCTCGTGCGAAACGAGAGTATCCGTCAAAGACCGCGAGATCCGTGGAACCGGTAGGTTGTTGGTCATCGTCGTCTTCTGGCTTTGCTATACTATACACCGGCTTCCTCCGGAATTCGCGGAACATACTTCGAGTTCACTGACATATATGACTCTTAGAAATAGAAACTAGAAACGTCCTGTGTTTACCGTGTACACAACCACTTGCGAGGGATGTTACGGTAGCTATTCTGGTGCGCGGTGGACGAGTCTAGAAAAAAAAAAGGAAAGAGAATGTTGATTAAATCCTTATGCTTATATTTTTTATTCTTATTTTATTTTATTTTAATCTTATATTTTTCAACATCTTACTGTATATTTACGACGTTTTCAAACCTCAGAGTCTGTAATGCCTATTTCGAAAATTTGCCAGTCGTGTTATCAAGAAACAACCGACGTGATAACACGTGGTAATTACGCTGGAATGATGTGTCACGCACGTTGAGAATTGTTTGTCCCAAAATTGCAATATTTTCTCAGTTTTAAATATATTTAAATATATTTAAATATAACCCAGGCAAAGCAAATAACAAATTTATTACTTCTCAATAATTTCTATCCAGTGATATCGTACCGACGAGTTCAAAAAGAAAGCGACGAATTATTGTGTACGGTTTGGTCACTCGTTATGGTCCGCAATCGGTTGCCAGCGCAAGTGGTTAACCTCTTGCGCTGGAATGACGTGTCACGCACGTTGAGAATTTTTTGTCTCAAAATTGCAATATTTCCTCAGTTTCAAGTATATTTAAGTAAAACAAAATAGGCAAAACAAATAACAAATTTATTACTTCTCAATAATTTCTATCCAGTGATATCGTACCGACGAGTTCAAAAAGAAAGCGACGAATTATTGTGTACGGTTTGGTCACTCGTTATGGTCCGCAATCGGTTGCCAGCGCAAGTGGTTAACCTCTTGCGCTGGAATGACGTGTCACGCACGTTGAGAATTTTTTGTCTCAAAATTGCAATATTTCCTCAGTTTCAAGTATATTTAAGTAAAACAAAATAGGCAAAACAAATAACAAATTTATTACTTCTCAATAATTTCTATTCAGTGATATTGTGCCGACAAGTTCAAAGAAAAAGCGACGAATTATTGTGTACGGTTTGGTCACTCGTTATGGTCCGCAATCAGTTGCCAACTGAAATGACGTGCCACGTACGTTGAGAATTTTTTGTCCCAAAATTGCAATATTTCCTCAGTTTCAAGTATATTTAAGTAAAACAAAATAGACGAAACAAATAACAAATTTATTACTTGTCAATAATTTCTATCCAGTGATATAGTACCGACGAGTTCAAAGAAAAAGCGACGAATTATTGTGTACGGTTTGGTCACTCGTTACGGTCCGCAATCAGTTGCCAGCGCAAGTGGTTAAAACACGAAGAACCGACAGTTAGTAGCGAAAATGAAAGTGAAAAATGCGAGAACAAGTTTAAAATGTCTTGTACTTGGAATTAAATTTTCAACGCTGTTCATGAAAAAACGGGTATGCAAATTTCAATAATAAAAACCTACTCCGATCTATCAGAGCGAAAGGGATCTCGCGTCCGATTGGTTGAATCGTCAGTTTGGAACTCGGTTACGCCGAGCTGCTGATGGCCGGAAACTCGGACGAAAACAGCGAAGAATTGAAAAAAAAAACGAAGATACGTCTACGTACGAGTGGAGGGAACGTTTATCTTATGAAAGTTTCGGATTCTCTTTGACGCGTCACTGGTGAGCAGCCACCGGTAGTCTACCGTAGTTATTTTTGCTGCGAAATTCCTCCGAATATATCTACATCGTCCGCAAAATCTCTACATCTCCCTCTTTCCACTTCGTGACCCGGCAGCATCCAATGATACTTCTGGCTGTGTATTAGATTACAGCGGAATTGCGGATTCGATAGCGTGTCGGACAGCCAGCCAAGCCTTTCGAAAGATTCGGGCGACAATTAGTCTCGGAAATCTATGACGCTGCTTTTTGAGACACACACAAACACACACACACACACACACAAAATTCGCGTTTTCTTTTACATAACTGATATCTATTCCAAGCTCGTTCGCTCGTATTTAGACGATGCTTGTATTGCAGACTGTCGTTGGAGATTCGTGCCAGTTTTCCAAAAAAACTTACACGCACAGCTACGCGTCTAAAAACGTTCGATCATGTATTTTTTTTTTTTCTGTGTGTATGCCGATTTAATTTTCTGTGTGTTCCAAATATTTCACGCACCCTGGCGATCTGACGAAAAATGTTGGACACGGGACTGGAACTTTGCCTCTGTTTGTTAAACAACCGTGTGACTCGTGTAGTTGCATTTATCACGCGATCTATTTTCACGCTTATTTTGGCTACGTTTTGATGTTCTAACTATCTTTCTCGAATCTCGAGCAATGCTCTGCAAAATTCGAAACACTATGGTTAACGAAATTTCCCTTGATACTTCAACCCTGATTATTTTGTTTGGACGATCTAGGAGCAGTAACAATCAAATTTCTAGTAAATATGTGATATTCAAATATCAATGAGCCAGAACGCGAAATATTTCTTGTCCTAAGAGTCGATCGTCCAACACAGGTAACATCGTTAATGCCGTGGTCGATAATCGTTTGGAACAACTGTTACCAACGATCGCTTTAAGAATCAATCGCGTCGCAGCTGGATACACAATTATCGATATATTCGGTCAGTTTTATAATCACGTTTTACCGACTATCGACGACTTTTTCCTCTCGCAACAAACGCAAAGCTCGATTAAAATACGCAGATTTCCTCGAAGAAATAAAGCACGAAGCGAAAGCAAAATGAATTTTTTTCAGTTTAGCATTTCTGCAGGAAAAGAAAAAAAAAAAAAAAAGATAGCAGAATGTAGATAAGTTAATGGAAGAGGCGGAACACACGTTCTTATCGTTCTTACGTTTCACGCAAATATTTGAATATTACCGGAATTGTACGATAAACGATTCGTCGAAATGAAATAAACGGGAGTCGTTTGATGGTTTTGTAATAAACGTGAAGGGCTGTTCTGAAGAATAACATAAATATGATCGAATATTTTGCCTTTTGTTTCTAGTGACAACAAATCAAATGCATGATACGATAAAATGTTAAGTATATAAAATATGCGTAAGCGATTTCCTGTGTCTAATGTCAGATAGTCCTATGTCTAACGTCTAATGTCAGATTGCTTAGTTGCGTGAATCCTCGTTTATTCCCGTCATCGTCAAACATTTTTCAACTGGTAAAACATTTCATATGTTACTCGTGCGCTGTGAATTGCAATAAATCTTGATGCGTATGCGTGATAACAAAACGTTTACGTTGAAACGCAGTAAACTCCAAATTTATACTATACGTATATTACACGTTTTACATTACATTTAAAGGATTGATGAAAGGTAAAACTTTTTAAAAATTAATGAAAATTCAATATTCCCGGATTTCACTCTTACACGATTCTTTAACGAATCTATCTCGATTTTTCAAAAATCCAAGGTGAAAAAAAAAAAAGTAAGAGTTCCGCTTGTGTGATAAATCACCCTTCCTCCCGAGTCACTATAATTTCTAGGTTTGCAGGACGAAAATGCGAGGCATGACGATTCACAGCGACAGGCACCTACCTTTGCGCTAGAACGCAAGGCACGCGGGTTTCTTGGGTGGCGAAACACACTGGACTCGGAAAAGCGAAAGCACGAGAGAACTGGCGGAGAACCACCCCCTCCCTGTCGGAAGAGCCGTCGAATCGTTCTCCTTTCCTCCTCTGACTCGTTAGTTATTTTCGACCCCCGTTCTCCACCAATCTCCACATCCGACAACGCTCCTGGCAAACGTAGGAAACTGTTTTGCGTTTCCTGAAATTCTCTTTTTTCGAAATTGTTGACCATTCTCCAACAATCTTGTTTACTGTTGCAATCCAAACACCTGGATAAGAAATCATTTCCTCTTGAAACGATGACGAGAGTATATCACGACGATATTTTCTTGGTGCAAATTGTTTAACGATATTTTATGACCTGTTCCTTGTTGTAAAAACTGATATTTCCCGTCTAGAGTACACCATACGAAACATAGGCGCGCGCTTACAATAGAAATTTCATATTTATATCACGAGAGAAAACGGAAGCCTATTTTTAGATATCTATACACTTCCTCGCTGGTATTTTTAGGAAATTTCACGCTCCGTAAAGTGCGGCGGTTAAGAGATTTTTTTTTTTCTGCGTACTTGTGATCATATTTCGTGACTAATCTGAAACATTCAAGCGTTTTAATTATTTGCATTTAACTTTATAAGATATTAAAGAAATAAAAACTTCTATACCTTTGATAGAAGAAATACTTCTGTTTTACTACACACCACAATATATGTTACAAAACGTAACTGATCTATTTTTTTATACTTCTATTTTCTTTTTTTAGAGATTTTATAAAAATAAAAATATCAGGTAATATCGTCAAGTGAATATGCAATACATAGAATTAATCAATAATTATGTTTAAACAATTGTAAACAAAACAACGATAAACAGTAAAATTACTTGAATACAGTATTTGAATGTTCACAATACAATACATTCAGTTCCTTACCAAGAGAGTCAGATAACCAAAATGTTAATGCAATATTACCGTTGTGTATGCATTAAAAGCAAAATAATACAGAAATTGCATCACATTTGGAACGATGCAGCTGGAAATAATAATTTTCTGTCTAAAAAGGGTGTTTCATTGCACTGTTCGCAACAATTTGAAAGAAGTATCAGACGTACGTTGTTGTTACGCATATCTCTGAACGGTCGATACTTCATGAAAACTTGTTTGAATAAAAACCCATTGCAAAACGTTTCTTCAGACAGAAATGATAAAAATTAGATTTCATTCGTCCTTATCCTCATCGTCACAACCACTAATTTGCTATAATTCTTAAAGAACCCGATACAAAAAAAGAGGAACATAGAATAATTTTCTATAGAACGACGTGCAAGGATATTCGAATATGCCGCAGAAACAGCGAATCGAAGATCATTTCCCGCCGTTGGGAAGAATGGAAAATCAATAATAGTTACCGGCTTTACCGACTTTGCGTTGACGAAGCCCTAAACGATGCCTCTTCTCTTTCGTACTTAACCGTCTTTCTCTTTCGCGCGCGTAGAAAGTTCACGATCGCGCTTCTCCATGTTTGTTGAACTACAGCGCCGCATGTCCGCCATTGGTCAACCGTGGCTGCTGTCGCCACCACCGCCGCCGCCATTATAGATTCCGTTGTGTGTGACCGAGTCTCGTTCCACGGAGCTTTCCAGGGAAAATTCTGCTTCCACTTGACGTTTGAGGGTGAAATTCACAGAGGAACGAACACGCAGAAGATCTCGGGAAACGTCAAAATGAAAACGTACAGCAGGAAAAAGGGTGACAGCCCGAGCAACGTAATCATTCATGTAAACGAGTTGTGCCGACTGTGCTTGGCAAAGGAGGAGGAGATGGTGCCGATTTACGACGATGAAACAATCCCCTTATCTCTACGAATAATGGCTTGTGTTAATCTGGAGGTGAGTCAGAGAACTCGAGTGGGCGAACGTGCGACATATGTGAACCAGAGAACCGTTCGATTACTTCTTCTTTTGTACGTCTGTCGAAACGCTTATCGAAAAATAGGAATCTAGTTTATCTCTCTGCGTGAGATTCTCTCCGTCCCTGTCTCTCCCACTTTCGCCCCACTCTTCGATTTTGTCTCGCGTTCGAGAGCGTCGCCTCACACATTCGACGCGAATACACAAAGAAACAAATGCACGTTTCACTTCTCGTGGAACGCGCGACACACTGCGCAAAGCAACTACCAGCTTTACCGAGTTATCGACTTTACGTTCACGATACGTTGACGCCACCTTCTCTTTCATTACAGGAATCTAGACAAGGCGTATCATTGCATTACAGATCGTTTACCCTACGAATTTATAGAAATCTGCAATGTTATAACCAATGTCATTAGCGTTGCCATTTTATATCTGCCCGACGAAACTTCCGTCTGTTCCCTTCTAATCTTTTATGTCGTATAATCGCGATGCATTCCAAAAAATCAAAATACCTGATATATTTCCATTACGTCTTGAGTAATTCTTCCCGATCGATTGTGAAAAAATACTCACATATCTGTCACTTCGTTTCGATCTGCCGAACATTTGATGCTTCTTTATTGTTAGGTTGAAGGATAAATACTGCTCACGAAATTAATACAAAAATGCAACTTGAATGATGAGGAATTATTTAGAAAACAATATTTTTATATTATTGAAGAACATTATAGAAAGGCAATGAGTAATAAAAATGAATTGAACTTTGTCTGATAATTTTATGTAGATGAGAATTTGAGTAATGATTAATGTTTCTTATATTACAGGTATACGAGGAGGACGGCCTTCCAAATATGATCTGCCATCCATGCAAATATCAGTTGGAAAAATCCTACCAATTTAAGAAAAAATGTGAAGCTGCTGATGCTAAGCTTCGTAAGCATATGAAATTAATACAACAATTAACTGGTCAAAGTGAAGAAGGAGAAAATCAAGACAGTAACAGAGAGGAGTTGAAAGATTCTTCTAGTGGAAAATCTAAACAAGTTAAACAGCTATTAGCTGATTTGGTATCCACTAAGGGTGACAGTGGACAAGCAGATGGAGATCCAATTGAAGTAACGGAAGAAGAACTTGTTGGTGGTTACATTTTAGGTGAATATATTCCAGGAAAGATATTTTTCATGATACTAAAAACATTTGCTCTTAGAATTGAATCCTTGTAGAGTTAACAGAGTATTTTATTTTATCAAATACAGGAATGAATTCGGAAAATTTAGAAATGGAAGAAACAATGTCAGAAGATCCAGAAAATATCACATTAGTACCTGCAGAGGAACGTGCTGCAAAAGCACGTTGCACGATACGTACAACGCGCATTAAACAGGAACAAGAATCTGAAGATGAGGCAGAAGAAGTACAAAGAGCAATTGCAAATGCTGACCACAAAAATGTTTATATGATGGAAGTTACAAGTAATAGTTCAGGACAAGGAGAATCTTTAAAATTGCAACCGCTTGGTGATACTATGGGTAAATAGTACAAAAACCTTTGAACATATAATAGTGTTTACATAAATCTATAAACTATTACTATATTTCTTATAGTTGAAACCAGTGAAGAGTTAAAAGTGTTTCAATGTGACAAATGTCCAAAAGCATTTACCCGAAGAATAATGTTGAAAAGTCATCAGTCTGTTCACTCTACGCAAAGAGGTTTTACATGCCAGGCTTGCGAGAAATGGTTTCCTACTAGGTCAGCTTTGGTTAGACACGAACGTACTCATACAGGTAATAATGAAAAAAGGAATAAAATGAGATATTTTTAAAAAATTAAATAAAAGTACTCAATTTTTAACCTTTAAAATTATGTTTGTACAGGTGAGAAACCGTTTGGTTGTAATATTTGTCATCGCGCTTTTGCACAGAAAGAAATTTTACTTCGTCATCTTATGACTCACTCTGGCCAAAAACCATTCCAATGTCAACATTGTGATAAAAGCTTTACTCAACGAGAAGCATTGAAAGTACACATGAGGAGACATCAAAAATTGGATCCGAATGATATTCAGTTACATCATTGTCAACTTTGTCCTAAAGCTTTTTGTCATGCATCTGGACTTAGTAGACATTTAGTTACACATACAGGCAGGACATACAAGTGTGTAGAATGTGAAAAGTCTTTCACTGATAAGAGTTCGCTATTAAGGCACAGTCGTATTCATGCACCTAAAAAAATAGTGACAAATTAAATTTATTTTAATAATTGAGTATCATTTTCTTTACAATATCAGTCAACATTAAATTCAAATTATACAGAATATTTCTGCAGAATTTTTTAAATCATACATAACAATAGTTTTGTATCTTATAGTATAATTTACAAAATATATAATAACTAATGATAACTATGCACGAATCCGTACAATAATTCTTAATATATTTCTATTTACGTTAAATATATTTGGTTTTAGTATATGCAATATTTCATTAACAATTATTTTCACATTATTGTTAAATGCATAAAATTGCATTAAAAAATTTGTAACATAATTTTGTTTTATTAAATGTGCAATGAGATTTATTTATACATATTTAATTTGGTATACATCACTACATATGTCATTTCAGTAAGTTAGATTTTATTCGAATTATAGATCAGTAACAGTATTCTAATAAAACATTTTTTTATATATACATATTTTCATGACATTTGTATTGTGTACAATTATATGTACTTCTATTATATAACTTTAATTGTAAGAATATAATTAAATGTCTTATATGTCTTTTTACATTCTTTTGATCATTCCCAATTAAATTTGTAAGGCAACAAAAATTGTACATAATATACATTACAATAATAAAAGTACAAAACTAATAATTATATATATATTAGTAAACTAATGTTAAAGTCTTAAAATAAATACTTTAAATAAATGTAAAAGATAAAATTTTCGTTTTGTATTTTTTTAATTATTATCGAAAAAACAAATAGTTATAAACGTTTATTTTTTTTACACAACTACATCGCTATTTTCTGTGTATCTGTTAGATTATAGATTATCATTATGAGGAACTGCAAAAGGAATTGTTAACTTATAAACTGTTTATAACAAAAAATGAATGACAGTTTAGTATTTTATTAAAAAATCTTTTTTATTATGATTTGCATATGATGATCTTGTGTTTCTTTACATTGCCAATATCATTATATGATAGATCATTACATCAATCTAATGGAACGAATTTACTAAATTTCATTTACATTTTTGTTGATTTAAAATACGATAATGTCACAGATCTTCACACTACAACTTGGAAAAATCGAGCTCCGCTACACGATTTGCTCTAGACCTCCATAAAATAAGGTCTAACGTTCGATTTTGCATTACATATTTGCTATACATTGCGAAATCGAGAATACCTATTACAATTATCTATTCAAACAAAGCAAAGTGAGAAAATATGTATATATGAGAGTTAGTAGTATCGCGATTACTTAAATGCAAATGTAATTAAAAAATTTTGTTGTACGTTCTGATCGACAAAAAGATTTAAATAAATGCGATATTATTAACCCCTCGTCAAGATTATACTGCATTGTCATGAAAGATTTAAACAATATGAAAAAGAAAATTTGTTTATAATTGGTCGCTTAATTTTCCCACTTTGCTGAAAATTAATGTACATAATCGTTACCAGTTTATATTTGCACTCGAACGATAAATAATTCTAATGAAAAAACGTACATGAAAGCATCAATATTATTAATTTTCTAGGATAGGTAAATACAAATTATTAAAATGTTATATTAATATTTTAAAACAAAATTGGTCGAGCTTTCACGTACGTTCATACACCGTACTAAAACACTGCTAAAAATTTGAGATAATATTTTCATCTCAAATGTTGTTTAGAGGCACGGCCCGATGTTGCCAATTTATACATTTTTCAAATACAGAATATTTCTTACACATTCTTAGTATTATTGTTCTTTTGTCATTTTTACTTCCAACACACACCACTTATAAGCCATGATGAGTTGTATATCACTGGTAAATAAACTATCTTACGTGACTGTTGCAAATACACAGTGTAGGTAACAGACTCATAACAGGCTTAGTTCACCTTTTCCTTTGCCGATTGTTTCATTATACTTAATGATTGATAAACTTCAATTCAGATTGCAAATAGTAAAAAAAAAAACTGTTCTTGCTTGCATGCTGAATCAACAAATTTGTACTATATTACATAATACCAAGTACTTCGTGATGTGGAAAAATCTAATGTTATTCTTCCTGCTAGTACTAAATTGGCAAAAGGAATTGATGGACTTGACGAAGTAGCGCGGAGGTCGGAAAATCTCGGAAAACATTTACGAGATATATGATTATTGAGAACGACTTTTGATAGACGTTTTGCAATAAAAAAAACGTCAAACTGATTTAGAACCTATGCTCTCATCAATCAAGAATTAGAGTTTTTGGTTGTTCCCAAGTGAATCCTTCTCGGCCAAAATGTCCATAAGTACTAGTTTGTTGATAAATGGGGTTACGAAGATTCAATTCCCTGAAAAAACATTATGTATGTAATTTCTTCTACGTTTAAATTTGTGTTCAATATATTTATATTATTATTCTCAGTAATGTTTTTTACATCATGGCACTCAAGAGTAGCAAATACAATGTGACATCATCGAATAATCATATCAATTTAAATATAGATCATTTTAACGTATACAAAGTATAAATGTACTTACTTAACGATTTTTCCAGGTCGTAAATCGAAATTTTTATTGACTATATCTAGAAGTTCGTTTTGAGATAATTTAGAAGTACCATAGTCGAAAACTGTAATTGAGAGAGGTTCTGCTACTCCAATAGCGTAAGAAACCTAAAAATTCATTGTGAATATCTATGTCTTCATCAAAGAGCAAAATTTATTAGATAGCAGAATGTTTTTTTTCTTTAATCAATATAATTTATACCTGTACAAGACAACGTCTGCAAAGACCAGCTTTTACCAAAGATTTAGCAACCCATCTTGCTGCATAAGCAGCAGATCTATCAACTTTTGTGAAGTCTTTACCAGAAAATGCACCACCACCATGAGCTCCCCAGCCACCGTATGTGTCAACTATAATTTTACGACCAGTAAGACCAGCATCACTCTATTAATAAAAGAAGTATTATTAAACACATTTTACAAAAAATTGACATAAATTTAATATAAACAAATATACACTTTACCTGTGGACCACCAATGATAAACAACCCACAAGGATTAACATGGAAGATTGTTCTATCATCCAGATACCTTGCTGGAATTACTTCCTTGATAACCTTTTCCATGACTGCTTTACGCAATTCTTCCAAACCAATTTTTTCACTATGTTGCAATGACACAACTACCGTATGAACTCTTATAGGTACACAGGCACCATGATCCATTACATACTCGCAAGTAACCTATTTTACAATGTAACAGAGAAAAGCAACATTAGAAAAAATAATCGTATTTGAGAATATGCACGCATCAGTTATATTATTAATAACGTAATTTTACATTATGGCACTCAAGAATAGCAAATACTATGTGATATCATTGAATAATTATCATACTTGTGTTTTTGAGTCTGGTCTTGCCCACCATAATTCACCACTTCGTCTTAATTCTGCGATTTTTTGGTTTAACTTGTGTGCTAACACAACAGTTAGTGGCATACATTCATCAGTTTCATCTGTTGCATATCCAAACATCAAACCCTAATAGAAGAATTGAAGTTATTTCAGCTAAATTTTATAAGGTATAAAGTTAAAGCAGGAAAAAGATTCATTGTACTCCTAATTAATATACAATATTATATAATTATGTAATACAGGAAATAAAGCATTAATAAAATAGAGTGCATACAACATACAGTTAATTTATTGCAGTAACTGTAATGTATTAGGAAAATTTTTAAGTAATGTGAAGTGTCATACAGAGCAGTATTATTAAGTGATAACACTGGAACAACCATACTCACTAATTTCTAAATTAATTGCTTTTGTTACATTACTATTTACAGCACACACTTTAACCCTCTAGCTACTATGCACCACCAAAGTGGCTTCCCTCTCATTTTTTAGAACAAAGCGCCATTAAAGTGGCTCACTTGTTTTAGCGGTTCAAAAACTGTATACAATGCAGAGATAATGTGGAAATGTCTTCATTTCTTAAGATGCGCATTTGTTTTCTCGTAAAATGCTTTAGTGTTAAGCGATATCTCTAAGAGTGCGTATCTGTGTCTCTTGGTTATAACATATTATCTCGTCTTCATACACTATTATAAGGTTTGAATTATCATTTTTAAGTTGAAATGAACATATGTTTATTATCGCCTTTTGTTTTTCTATTAATTTTGTGGATTTCTTGAACTTACACAATTAACAGGAAATGGTCAATATCGACTACATTACTAATTTCGTTTACATGCACTCCGCGACAGAAAAGTCCAGATGATACTACAGTTCTACGGCCAACCACGCCGTAGCTAAAGGGTTAATGATAACACAAACTTACAGAAATAATAATACCTTTAAACTTGATTAAAATAATTAGAAACAAATATAAGAGTTGAATCATTAGTCATATATTTTATGACACTTATCAGAGAAGAAAAATGTTGAAATGAAGAAAAAAATGTGCAGAAAAAAATTGGGATACAATTGCACATAATGTCAATTTGTCAATGAATCTTTATAAATCTTAATAGATGACTAATAACACTTTAAAATTAGAATGAAAGAAGACACAAAGAATATAAAAGCCGGCAGAAGATGCAAAAGATAATTGAATTATGAGAGCAAATTCTAATGATATACCTTCACCATAACGATATATAACATTAGAAAGAAACTAATGTAATAAGCCTACATACAGCATAGAATGAAACAGAAAAGAAGAGTGAGCTACTGGATGACTGTTATCAGAACTAAATATGTGCCTACATAACAATGATGCAAAATGAAAGTGAGAAAAATAATTATGTACAGGAAACTAGAAAGGACTAACTATACTAGCATTAGATAAGACATAGAGAAGAACAGAAAATTCCAACGAACTGATCAGAATGCTAATTGACCTGATCTCCTGCGCCGACTTCTTCATCACTACGGTTTTCATGAACTCCTGCTGCAATATTTGGTGATTGGGCATCAAGCGCCAACAGAACACTGCAGAGCTTGAAGTCAAAACCTGTAGAAATTACATGAATGAGATATAAATGTTTGCTACCAAGAATATCAACACTCTCATTACACCGATGCTTTACTGTTTTGTATCCCAGTTTACTCTGGCTATTACAAGATAATAATAGTAAAAACCTCCTTGCTTTAAAAAAAGTTAAAAATAAATTGATTCTGACCTAATTATACATAATACCATATAAAATCTCTTTTTTTATCTAACATTATGTAATATTTATTTCATAAAATATTTATCTAATATTTTATTCCACATTATGTAACATCAAAATCCAACTAAAATATATGAAACAGTGTTGTTACATGGAATAGAGTGTTGTTACACATCTGGTAATAATTATTATTTTGATTCTTATTTAGTGATGAATTTCTTTAACCTAGAATGCCTCGATTTACGAGTAGAATTTATTTATACATAAATCTTCCTGATAAGATGAATTCTTATACTGTAAAATATGTATCCGAACAACTGTAATTCTTATTTGCATACACAGATTCACACATTCACACATAACACAAGGAAAATGTATGTTATAAGAATTCTATCAAATGTATCATAAGAAAAAGGGGAGAGGGTAAAGCAAAAAAAAAAAAGAAAATGTTATTGAATTATATGGCTGCTCTGCGGCACGGGCTGAGAATGGGTTATGTACCTGATCACCTGCACCCACGTCCTTCTCTTCCCTGTCCACATGAACACCATCAGCGATATTTGGAGATTGTTGTTCGATCGCCACCAAAAGGTTCAACGTACGCCAATCGAATCCTGCCACGATCATGATATGCTTACGTTACATATTCATACGTGTTCCTTTACGTATGTTTTTTCCGAAAGATAATGAGCAGGATATTGGTCATCCAATCGATCGAGTCATGGAATGTTTTCTAATATTTTACTAACGTGTATGTAGCGTAAAGCACATCTTTCTATTATAAAAATATACATTTTCAAAATTAGACAAAAATATTTGTAATTTCGTAATAAGTAAACACAGCAATAAAATTTGTATTTAATGCCGGAATATTTCGTGCCATGATTCGACCGTGTATTTATAATATCTGACTCTGGAGAACCAAATGAGGCGAATTTTATGAGGAATAAGATAATAAAGACATCATTCCGGCCACAGGGCATGTGTTTAAGAAGATGGAAATCATTTATGTTAGCAGGGAAAATTTCAAATGTTTTAGATGTACAGATAAAATAAATTTAACAAAATTTCGAAGGTATTAAAGGATTTAACAAACATACATCGCTGAAGAGAGGAAAACATGAAGAACAAATGAGAATGTTCTTTACCTTTCGACGAATCGTCATATCCAATGTGCTTGACAGTATCCCGAACAATTTTCTGATAGTCTACCACAGCTTTTGATGTGATTTCTCCACATAACAGGATCATTCCTGTTTTTGTCACAGTCTCTAAATAATTGAAAAATACAAATATGTAGAAATTAAATCAGCGTACTCTTAATTACTAATTTAAGCTGTATTAAGTACTAGCTCCCAGAGTTCTAAGATTCAAAATAACTTTAACTCAAGGTCACACTGACTAGCTTATAAATAGAGGTTATGACACCAGCTGATTCAATTTATTTGAAAAATTAGAATCATTTTTGTAGAAACTCACCGCAAGCAACTTTTGCATCAGGATCTTGCTTTAAATGTGCATCTAAAATAGCATCACTTATTTGGTCACACATTTTATCTAAAAAAAAAAGAGGAAGATGAAAAAAAAATTAGACTATAATTATTGAATAATTATCATTTTTAATTCATATCTGATTAGCATGTGTTTCCTCGAATGATTAGCATGTGTTTCCTCGAATTATTCGCATGTGTAATTTACACAAATGTATAAATCTCAATGTAATTATATGCAGAAACAATTGCATAATCAAAAAATGAAATATATACTATACCGCTAATTGATTCAAACTCTGTCTATACGCATTTGCAAAATTTTGTCAAGATGTTCGGGCTGCCCGATATTACAAAGTTTGGTGTTATGGTAAACCAAACGAAATTCAATCACATCTTTGGTTCGGTTTCTTACTTTAGGTTACACGAACTAAAAAATAACTGAAACTACAGCAGAAATTCAATGAAGATTCAGAACCGAGAAGAAGAAGAGATATCAACTACGTTCAACGTGTACACGTGTGAGACGATGCTCGAACATTAATAAATCAGCAATAAATTAGTAATAAATCGGTCGAATTATGTATGTATTTCGCAACTGAATTGCAAAGGATGTTTGACAGGAAATTATAATTAAAGGAAGACGGGACAGAAATGTAGAAGGGAAAGACGTATGTACAAAAAATCGAAGATCACAGCAAATTGCGATATTAAGGAGCACATGGCGACGCCGCTTGGCTTCTGCTCCGATAGCGATTCAAAAAAATGTGGCCCCCCCCATCTAGTATTCGAGCGTGTCGATATCCCGCGTTCGACAGGCATAAAGAAGGGAACCAGGGGAACAAATGAGTCGCAACGTAACACCATCCTCGCATTTCGAAGCTTTTTAAGGAATGTAAAGAAAGTGTGGAAGAAGGAAGGGTAGAATCGCGGCGTGCGCACACAGTATATATGTGTGGCCCGTTCGTCGAGTTTCATGGCGGCACACGCGGCTCACCGACATGGAACTCGCTCGAGGCGAGATGGCACGAATATCAGTCGGAATACGAAAGAGTCATGAGACGAACGCATGCTTTTCAGGGTGCCTACCTGGATGGCCTTCGCCAACGGACTCTGATGTGAATAGAAAACTGGTGTCCTGCTGTAGCTCGGGCGGCGTGTGCCCGTTAGCGTATCCGTTCATGTGGTGAGCGGTCTCCGGCATTTTCCTTCGTTTCGTGGTAATAGATACAGCCGTTAGGTCCTTTCGTTTACGCTCGGATGCTTCGGCCACGTGTCCCGACTTCGTTGACAGGTTCAGCTTGTCTGACGTTGTTAATTGTTAAAGAAAGCGAGGAAGTTTAAGTCTGATCTCTATACCCTACTTTGGTTTCGGCACGAGCGAACTCTACACCAGCACAGCGCACAACGTAATAGCGAGGCGAGCGTGGACCAAACGCACTACGGCACAGTGTAGAAAGTAAAAGAGACTCCCCACTCTCTGGCAGCCGCTATTTATAACCTCGGTACCGTCGTCGCTTCGTTCGGCTAATTTCGAATCACATGACGCTCGATCACCCGGGAGATGACGAATGGCGCGTAATTTGATTGCGATTTCTAATAAACTCTTGGCGTTCCCTTTTCAAACGTGTCTTGTCCACGTGTTTAATACTCCTGCAAAAAGATGTCATGCTTCTCTCTTTCATTGTACTCAAAGATCGCAATTCAGTAATTGAATTGACTTTAAAAGTAACGCTAATTACTCATACATTTGCGATCGTTAATTTTATGCTTTTACTTACTAACGATATCACAATATCTGATGGAATAGAATGTAAGTGATTTTCCTCGATATTTAAAGAAAAATGAATCTATTTTGTAAATCGTTAAAAATTGTTGTTCCCTACTGATACATTATTTATCGTAAATACGTTCACATGCAATATATTGTTAAATTTTTTTTTTTTCTTTTTTCTTGTTATAAACTATAACTGCTCGTGGTATTGACAAAGGCTCAAAACTTGTTACATCAAACGAGACTGATATAATCAAGCTGAGTTTTCTCACCACATAATTTTTTTTACCGATAGCAGATTCATGTAAATCATTCACGCGGATAAATATTCTGATCGAGTTAAAAATGTTCGTTACCTTAAAAGTGTTAATTGTTTTGAGCTTTCAGGAAATCGCCGTGATTCGTTCGAATGGAAAACTTCCTTTCCTTCGGAACCGGATAGTTGTTATTGAACTTTGAGCTTCGAGTCCAGATCGACATGAATTATTATCAAACTGCAGTAAATACACTTTGTGCGTTTCCTCCGAAAGAACAGAATTTATACTGAGTAGATGTTACGTATCAGTTAGACTTTTATATGTCGTAGAATCTCCCTCCATGATTTAGAAATGTTCGAGGGGGGGAGGGGGGGAAGAGTTTAAGCATTCATATGCACGTTACAGAATGTAATTCTAATTCTGCAAGTTGTTAAAGAAAACATAGCGAATCGTAGAATAAAATAATGAACTGATATGAAGTTCATTAATGTAGATTATGCTGTTGCGCAAGTTTCAACAAAATAAGAGTTTTCAAAATAATTCACGAAAAAACAGCAAAAATGAAATTTGCCAAGACAGGATAAATGAAAAATGATTGGCCACCTGTCCTTGTTGATCGTTCTTATGTCAGTAAGCTTATTTCGTGAATAATAGTTATTCACATCTGTAAGTAATACAATATTAAAAATATTAAATTGTGCAAATGGAACAGTTGTAAATCATATTTTACCTTCCTATTTTTATGATAAAATTCACTTTCACGTTACGCGAAACATATATACGTAAGTAATTACGTTACGACATTTTCAATTTTTCATAAAATTAAGTATTGGAAAACATATTATTTTACTTGGAAGAAAATATGAATTTTTCAGTACAGTGTACGTTTTTAATATAATTGTTTCGCTATGATCATGACTTTAGGCCAATTCAACTTTTTTTTAATCTAATTTGCTCTACGTATACACGTGCTGATTCGAATTCATGCATATGATTTCAACGAGAAAACTTTTTAGAAAAGAAACGTGTGTGTAATTTCATACTGCACGCGCGCAATGATTTATTTTCAGAAAAAAAGCCGCCATGCGTAATCATTTCAGGGCGAGAACACGTAATCATAGAGCAGTCTGATACAATGTCACTGACAAAGCTGAATACGAGATACATATGTGTAAATTACTAGTAAGCTTCTTTTTTGCAATTATATATCTTTTACAGTGAAGTAACTTTTGAAACTTGAAACTCGTGTTATAATTTTAGTGTCAGTCCTATAAAAATGACTCTTCAACTGTTTGCATTTTAACATTAAACAATTTTTACTTTACATTGAGGCGAATTTTTCATCTTTAATTTTGTGTTCTATATTCTAATACGAAGAAACGTATATTTATTTCAAAACTTTTTCTGATTGAATCAATCTTAATATGAACATTTGGGATTAAAATTTAATTTTGCTTTCGATAAACGTTACAGAACAAGTGTATTATTGAAATCTTATAATTTACGATTCTTTACATTAAAAAATTTTGTCAAAAATTTTGTTACTTCTATTTTTTTTTTTTTTTAACTTAAGGAACCATTTATTACATTTATTGCATCATCGAAATATAACGATTGCTGATTTTGTAACACAATCTTATGGCTTGCAAATATATCCCTTAAAATACCGATGAAATAATGTGTTTGAAATATGAGTCAAGACTTTCTTTACTCTGGAAAGTTTACGTGTGATGGAATAATGTAATTTGCATTGCAATATTACGATAACAGATATTAGCAATGAAAATAATCATACATATTGATTTGCAATAATACGAAATGAGTTATTCGTTATTTCTGTAACGATAATTTATTTGGACAATATTGCAATATCAATAATAGAAAGAAAAGATTAAATTTAAATTATTATTGAAATAACGAAGAAAATTCTCAGAAGGTATCTAAAATTTAAATTGATCTTTCTGCGTTCTTTGTATCATATTCGACTGAATCATATTTTGTTATCAATTAGAGGATTTTCTGAATTTGTGAAAAGTAAAAAATAATGCTGAAGACTTTCTTAAAGCAGCGGGAAAGTCCTTTTTTTTTTGGTTTGAAATGGAAGGATTAAATGAGGAATTTATTTTATGAGATAATATATACCTGCTCCAACATAAATATAATTTTCTCATATAATTTTTCACATGCATATGCTTGTGCAAGAGTTGCACAAACAATGCGCATATATATTGCATCAATCGTTTCGAAGAATGTAATAATAATTCATCATTATTTGTCCATTTTCTTTTTATTTCTTCTTCTATTTAAGAACGCTTGATATTCGATTATCAAAGAATACTAAGATTATCGGGTAGAATGAATTAGCAAAGATAAGGAAAGAGGAATTACAAAACAGTAGTTTATCTCATATAATCAATATTAACTTGTTCAATAAATAATATACACAAGCAAAAAAATAAAATTACACAAAAAAATAATTTTCCAATTCATGCGTTGTTCGCTCTTCTACCTAGATCTGCGAAATTTTCATGAGATAAAGCGTGCGAAAAATGAATCCGATATTTTATAAATATCACTAAATACTTATCTCTATCTTCGTGTCTTCTTTTTTTTTTTTTTTTTTTTTTATTAATATCGGTCGTTTACGTTGTTCAATTGATTGTATGGTTCAGCGAGTGTGAATTAAGCACATGCTTTTCTGACGCAATTTTTATCTCACATGAAATATATCTGTGTATAATGAATTGCTACAAAAATAATTCAATTCAAACAATTTTTATGGTCAATTTACGAAAATGTTTTAAATATGTTTAAAACTTTTTGTGTTAATTTAATGATGTAATCATGGTTATACTTGCGAGATGCAAAATTGTACACAACATTGAAAATATTTTGTAGAAATTTCCGCTTCCGAGAATTAAGTCTGATAATTTGTAAAGGGATTTAAATTAAAAATATTTTCATAAAATAAAAATATTTTCATAAAAGTAATTTCATAAATGTAAATTTGTCGCCGTCTCTTTATGAAAATTTCATTATTTTCAATTTCAATTTCGATTCGATATTTGTCCTTTGACGATTTAATTGAATTAGTATTGAATGTTTACTGAATATGTTAACTTGAGCGTCCCTTGGACGTACATATGAAATCAATATGTGTTTCGTAGTTCATTGAACTGTTACGTTTTTGAAATAACATTCTCGGAATTTGATTTAATATGACTTTTTATCGTATCATTCTCGGTAGTGACACTTTATGTTAACGTTTGATAAACTTGATAATCGTATTATTTATACGTAGTTTATTTACGTTTCGCGCTATTATACAAGTCGCGTCTTGCAAATCAATAAAACTGGTTATCGTCAAGTCGTTTCAAAAAAAAAAAAAATATCTATTTCAATGGTCGGGAATAATATTTCGTACGAATCAAATAGACCACTTCTCATTGTCAGCCAAATTTGCATGATATCGCTCACAACGATATTGTTAACTTTCGAACATTTTGTTAGTCAAACACACTCCCAATTTATTATGTATTCTCTTGAGAATTTTAGTTGGAACGATGTAGAAAACATCGCTTTTTTTATTCAACTGACAACTAAATATGCGCACGTTGACATAAGACGGCTGCATCTTACTTTAAAATTTGAATGGTACCAAACGCTTTGTTGAATGGCTTATTGACTTTTCAACTTGGACAACACATTACTGTACCTAATATACCGAATGGCTCTCTGTTATCATTCGCGTATTTCTTAATACGCAATTTGACCATCGAGACTAGTACTTTCGGTCGTAATATTTATCATATATGATAAATTGCGTTCATCATTTTGATATTACTTTATCTTACTTGTGAGAAAGCAATTATTGTATTTGTATCTGTGATGATAGAATTAACGGATAAAATTTAAGAATTTACAGGAATTGAACACTCCGAGGATACAAATTCAATACAGTAATAAATCAAACTGAAGTATATATAGCAGTATATATTAATTCAGAATATTAACTTTTTTCATACGTATAAAGTGAGAATGTATAACAGTAACATTTTCTTGTGCCATAATTTTTAACTATAATTATGAAAATTCTTCTTCAAAAATATCAATAAATAAAGTGGTCTTTTTAATTTTTAGGTTTCTCTGACTTTTCAAATTGTTTGGGAATTTAAAAAATAACTTATATAATGTTGTTAAATATTTCTTGCGTATAGAAAGATAGTAAAAATAAAGCAAGAGTTTTGTTGCTGGAAATAGTCATTAGAGGAATAAAGGAAAAAAAAAAAAAGAAAAGATGATTATTATCTTAAAAGTGGTAATTATTAAAAAGTATCCACTATAGGATAACTGAGGGGTATTATTTTCAGATACGCTCGAAATTACATACTCTCCTTCACGCTCGTACATACAATTACAAAAGTTTAATCTAAAAGTAAATACACCTTTCGAGTAGGTGGGAACTTTGGAGGGTTGAACCCTCACCGATTACCTGAACGTTTGGACGAGACTAGTACGGTCTGTGATGCATCAATTCCACTATTGATTTAATACGAAAATTGGCGAAACTTGAAAACTGCTGAACAGTATATACGACTTGCCGTGAATTTTTATTTTAGTTGAAAATATTTACGATCATCCTCGTAACGTAAATGCTTGTCCCTTTGAACTGATGTTGTAAGCCGCGTAAAATCCGTAAAATGCCATAAAAACCATAAAAATTACATTCATTTATGACATTTAGCTTACAATTTCAAAGTAATTAATTTCACAATCTATTTAGATTGTGATAGAAAATATGTCGTATTGTGATTCAACGTAAACGACGTTAACGAATAGAAAAAACGAATGTATCTTAATTCAGGAAAATAATAATTAACGAATGAACTTGACTGTATAATAATCCATCTCCCTTAACTACTGCTTTGAGGTTGATTTAAATATCACTGTATAAATATAGACGTAAATATATCTAATCATATCACAATTGCTATTTTCTAGCGATAATCTTGACCATAATATACAGTAAACTGAAAAGAAAAAAAAAAAAGAAATCGATTTCGATTATGCACACACATTCACTGCCATTCGAAACAATTTTTCGACAATATGTGATTGATCCCAGTCGCACGGACTCATATTTCAAAAGCACGGACTCATATTTCAATATCTAAAAGAATTAGTTAAGACAGTAAAAAGTCTGTCTGATCAGAAACTTTTGCACGTCGTGATTTTTATCTTTACAATCGTCACATCTATGTACGATAAAATATTACAACACGACCAGGTTGATTCGTAAGTTACGACTTAGATAGAAAAGATTTTCCTAAACTGATTTGTTTTCTTAATCAAACAGTGATATCCAAAACCAATGGTTTGACATACACACTAAATATTTGACGGAATTCGCAATCCAATTGCAATCAAGAAAATCATTGGAAATGCATTAGTTTGAACAGACTTACGATAAAAATCCACCTGCTTACCTTTTTTGACAATAAAATCTTCAACACGTGTCTTGCATTTCCAATTCTCTTTTTTACGTTAATAACTCCGATTACGTTCGATTTGTCTATTTATCAATCACGAGTGTTGCTTCGGATTCTTTTTTTCTTTTGAATCTTAAAGTCAAAGTGGACATCAGCCGTTTTTTAATAACTTCTCTCGTTGGTTATGTTTTTCCTCGAAATGTTAGAAGGCAAGTATCAGAATTTTCAATCCCGCAGAAAAGGAATAACGCGAATTAAATTATTCCGAGTTTATCACTATGATTGTTTTCGTCACTTCATTAGTAACATTCAACGATGGAAAGAAAATATAAATTAATAGGTGATAAAATTTTAACTGGCTAATCACTAATATGAAGAAATAGGTCAAGGCATTATATCACGTCATCATTTCACTCCCTTTTTAATTACGATTGGACGGGAAAAGCCGCCTACTTATCAGCAAAAAGAAATTAATCAGAAAGTATCGAGAATTTAAAACGGAAATACCAATATGTAATGTCATCCCTTATTATGTATTTTGAATGTCCATGATAAAAGTATCTAATTGCTGCAGTTCACAATCAATAATTAAAGCGGACGGCACTGAAATGTAGTCGTTAGTTGATAGTCAATACAATAAATCAGAAAGGAATTTTGTCTTATCGTAATAATGGCCAGTTGCATACACTTACTCTACCTTCTGAACTTGCCGATTACGGACTCGTATTTATTCAATACAATAGCTGGCTCTCAAAATGATAACTGGATATTTTGCATGAAAATATTCTTTTCACGTCAAGTATCAAATCTTTTTATTTGATTTCACGTGTAAAGACGTGTAAACACTGCCAGCCAATAACATTGAAACGTCAAGGATATTAAAATATTATTTATCTTAATCTTTGCTGGACCTTTGGCTCCTACGAAACTCCGTTAATTAATATCTATCGACAGATTCGTTCCTTCGAATAACTTACGAATCACCGCTAGTATCGGAATGAAATAAAATAAAAAAAGAAGAAGTCGTTTTCTGCGATCGACTGCGATCATCGAACGGTATATTGGTAAATGGTATTTTAAATACTTTCGCGAGTCACTGTACATGCGATATATACATGTGCCCTCATCGTCAGCCGTAGCTGTAAATCTACACTGGGTGTCATTTAACCTATTAACGTTCAGCTAAATTTGAACTAGCTGTAGGAATGTGAAACGCCACGTGCCGAAATCGGGGAAAACTGGTTCGCCTATCGTCCATATTGTTCAGCGATCAGCAGAAAAGTTAGGAGTTACGTATATACACGCGCAAAGGCGTGTAACAGAGGTGGCCCGAATCAGAAGTTCAGTGACCCTTGACACTGACTCGCGTACATGACACCGAGAGCACCGAGAGAAGCATAGAAACAGCGGAGAGACGGAGAATGACAGAGAAAGGGAAGAGTGGTTTGCCTTAACCTTGACCCTGACAACCCTTCGGTCCCGTCTCTCCGCGCCCCGTCTCTCGCCAGAGATACACGCACACTCCGTCTCTTTCCTCACTTTGCTTCCTTTCCACTAACATCTTTGCTACTACTCTCTTTCTCTTTCACGTTTTCATTGTTGGTCCTGCTCTCTTATTGGCGCGTACCAACTCGACTCGCTGTTACTCTCTCTCTCTCTCTCTCTCTCTCTCTCTCTCTCTCTCTTCCGCTCTCTTTACATGTATATACGCATATACATATATTTTAGTGTCTTTCATACGGAAAATGCCGACCATACGATCGATGCTCGACGAGGGGCCAGCTGCTCGAAATAGATGAGAAGGAGCCTCCTAAATATTAAAGGAGCCTTTACCTCGGCTTCACTTGCCCTCTGTGTTCGTCGACGCAGGACTGTCCACGTTCCTGCCATTATCGATTTTTTTCTTTTTTCCTCATCACTCTCCCGCCTCTATTCCTTCGCCCTCTTAATTTCACTGAATAAGGTAAACACTTGGAAAATCGGGGGCAGCCCGAGTTCATTCAAGAGTCACCTGCTGTCCCTTCTCCATTCTCTCACGCGTTTAGAGTTTCCAACGCTTGCCTCTGGGTCTAGGTTATGGCCTTTCCTTCGTGTATTCAGAGCACATCGCGCTATTCACTTCTCGTAATTATAACTATATCTCTCCTTATATTGCAAATTGCGAAATAACTCCGAGCGAGATAACGTGCCCTTTTTTTCCTTTTTTTTTTTTTTTCTTTTTCAAACGAATCTTGTTAAAAATACTGTTCCCTAGTAACGGAGAACTGTGCTTGCGTATGAGCGAGCATTCACCGTCCCTCCGCCGCATCTATTTCCTGCGTTCGCATTTTAACTTTCTGCATCTTCGAGAAAGATAAAATTGACAAGCGACACTTTGCTTGGTGGCAAACTGACCACCTGACTTCCGGTTCTTTTTGTTCCCCTAATGTTTGCTGCGCGCGACGTTAACGTTAACGCATGTTGCCGCGTGCGACATTTCGAGCAGTTACGAAACAAGCGAAACTTTCTTGCAATTTGTGACTCTTAGAATCGTCGGTTATCAAACGATAAATGGCACGCCGTCGAATCATATAATTTCTCAATCACGGAGTACATTAAATACGTAATTGCACGCTATCGCGCAAAGATTTCATCAGTTATTTTTTTCGCATAATCGCGAATTGTTAATAATAAATATACCAAGCACATGTATTTCAATGTTCTTTCTTTTTGAATGACGAAAAGATACGTTTAATCGTGAAAGCAGCGCTGGTGACGTCACGTTTAGTAGTATAGGTCTTATATTGGATCAACGAGTGCCCCGGCACTGCAGCTATCGCGATCTCGCGGTTGAAATGACAAACCATTCATCAGAAGTATTCTGACGAACATCGATGATAAGTAGAGACTTCTGACTGTGGAAAATAAGTAGAATGCTGCGATGCAAAGACCACAGGCTGGACAGATATCGTCTGGTACAGACATTAGTCAATGGTACAAGTAATAAAGACGAAGTATTTTTATTCTCATCGAACAAAATGCATAAGTATTATACATTAATGAATTTTTAAAAAATTAACAAAAGTATGAAATAAAATTTTAAAAAATTAACAAAGTATGAAATAAAACTTTAAAAAAGTAACAAGGCATAAAATAAAATTTAAAAAAATTAATAAAGTATAATTAGTAAAGTAAGTATATTGTTCGGCCTTACCGAAAAAATTAATAAAGTATAATTAGTAAAGTAAGTATATTGTTCGTCCTTACCGAAAAAATTAATAAAGCATAATTAGCAAAGTAAGTATATTGTTCGGCCTTACCGAAAAAATTAATAAAGTATAATTAGTAAAGTAAGTATATTGTTCGGCCAAACACAAAGGAGGTGGTTCGTACTGTGAAGGACAAATTCATCGAGCCAGGGAAAGCAATTTTACAATTTCTAATTTCTCGACGGCAGGGATCTCCCGTGACCATATTCCATGTCCTTCGTTACCTTGCATCTTCTACTGTAGTCACACAGGACTACCAATTCCAAGGCTCGTCATGCTCAAGTTTAAGGCTCGATAAATGAACTTTATTACAACATCTATAAATCCAAGCTATATTGCGACTACCTGGGACCGTTAGAAGGTGCAGGTACTACGTCCTGGGACCGATCTCGCTCACATCTGGAAGCAACTAACATATGTACCTCCCTAAACCATAAAATCCAGTTATACGAGACCAACGCACAAGGAAAAGGGGAGTTAATGTTTTGACAATCGTGCAGTGCGCACAGAAGTCTCGGAGCAACCCATCGACGTACGACAGGTCAAGATTCGACTATCAAACTCACTCAAATTTTATCAATTTTTCTCTTACGACAATTGTACATTCCTCAAGCCTACCAATCTAACGTTAAAATAACCTTTTTGAATCAGCTGGCTTTCATTAACGTTGAAAGACAGCAAGCCACCGATCTGTTGAAAGCTACTTATACGTCGAGATCAGATCGGCACGCTACATGTATAAAGTTGTAGAATTTGCTTCCGGTGATCCTCAATCGATCAGAATACTACAGAACACTAATTGTAAACTATTATAATTAATTAACTAATTACAACTATATGATTTTAACATTAATTAATTATTGAAAAAATTTTATAATTTATTATTTATTTTTAGAAATTAAATTTATAAATATTGAATATATTATATATATATATATATAATTATTAAAAAAAAATTTTTTTTAATTTTTTAAAATAAAATATAATGATTAAATTAGTAATGATAATTATTATGTAAATTATATTTAACTATAAAATATACATATAAGAAACTAGGCAAAATTATTGAAAATAATTTTAAGTCAATCTGCCCAATGAATAAATTAAATGGCTGCAGTATAACTGACTGTACAAAGGTAGCATAATCAATTGATTTTGAGAAACTATTATAACTATATTTATTATTTTGGAGAAATCGGATTGTGTGTTTTGAAGTCTTAAAACACAATGTATATGAAAAGTATAGATTGTTAGAAAAACAACTGCTAACAATGAATAAAACAAGTATGATTCAGCTAATGTTCAGACTTAAAAATAGTTATTTATATTCTACAATGGTATGAATATAATCGTCTACGAAAATCCTTATATTTATTTAAAAAAATATATAATTCTTATATTTATTTAAAAAAATATATAAAAAAATATAAAATACTTCAAAATAATATTTGAAACCATAGGTATGGATTTTAAAAATAGTTCATATATGTGAAAAACGGGGAGAAGGTTGAAAAATTTTCCTCAATTGATATACGTATTAATAAGGAAAAATAATATGATTATTATAATGAAGAAAAAGAAGGTAGAGATTAATGAGATAATTATATCGACTTGCTCTCGTCGTTTGATCGAACTTCTTTCCTGTCAATTATAGATTTTAGTTACGTTCCCGTGACTTTTCAACTTTCAACTTTTTTATATTTCTATAAAGATAAATATATTTAGTAATAATTAGTTAATTTATAATTTCTGAAAAATGAGATAGATACGATAAAGAAAATTATGAATGAACAGTAAATGAGTGTACTTGACACGATGAGGAAAGGGTTCACTCGAACGAAGTTCTTTCAAATTCTTGAAATCTAAGTCATTATTGTGTTCTTTGTTATAAATAAATGGGTATGTCTTAGCCATAGTTACGGAGTATTCTATTTGAAAGAAGAGACCAGCAACAACAACTGCTCCACCAAGTTCTTTGTTTAAACGTTCCGATTAAAATATATTTCATGCACGTGTAATTATTCAAGAATGTATTTGCATTTAGGTAGCATCCAGCATCGACAATTACAAGGAATTACGTACGATACATGTGCATGTCGTTTCAAGAATTATTACAGAGAATATTTCACGGTATTAATAGAAATAACATTGAAAAAGTAAAACCAAATATTTGCGCTTTCAATTATCACGAACGGTGGTGCCGTATTGAAAATTAATTAAACATGCGTCCACTATATGCGGACAATACAAAGTACGGACTCAAGTTATATATCATAATGCTGATGGTGATGGAAAAAATTTATGACAGTTGTTACAAGTGTCATTTTTATTACTTGACATCAGATATTCGAGAGTAGTATTTAAGCAAGCATGTTA
The DNA here is from genome assembly GCF_011392965.1 of Frieseomelitta varia. Lineage (NCBI taxonomy): Eukaryota > Metazoa > Arthropoda > Insecta > Hymenoptera > Apidae > Frieseomelitta > Frieseomelitta varia. The sequence continues at coordinate 451,198 of NW_025110085.1, forward strand.
ATGTGCAAATAAGAAAATAATATTCGAGCAAACTCAGCATTGAAAGTGTTAGCATTGCTGTTACATTAAATCATCCTTATTTTCTGTATCGTTTCATCAATAGGTCATTTTTCCATTAGCGTCACTCTTGAAAGTCTGCCGAAGATGAAATTCGCTCCCGTTTGAATATCAGCGCTACGCTACTACTATTCATATGCAGATCATGAACTTCCTGATGGTACGTGGTACCGTTCGAGTAACGTCAGCTCCTTTGTCACGTTCCTCGATTTCGTCGGCGACATGTAGCATGAAAAGATCCGATCGAACAGGCATCGTGATATCATTTGCCAACGTAGCAATTACAAATGTTTCGTGGTGTAATTTCAAGTCAGGCAACAAGATCCGTTGAATGGACAATAGGCACGAGTATGGTCCCCAGAATAAAAAAGGTATGGCTCCTACATGGCTTATACGCGTATTATACTATTTTTTAAATTGAAAAAAAAGAACAATAGCATCGAAACGTTTCGTTATGCTATTTAGATTTATTTCAATTCAATGAACTGCAGGAGCACTAGATTTACGTGACACGAGTTTCGAATTAAATTACTAATTGCCCTAGTGACTTAACAACGTTGCAATTTAGTAATAATACATTTGAAAACGAAATGAATTAATAACTATTGGGAATTTCGTTCTATCTTCTTTCATATTTCGACACGATCTTGCGCAACTATGTACGTAATAATTCACTCCTTCCAGAAACTTAAATTAATCTCTGCTAAATGGGAGAATTGTCATAGAGGCCATTGAATTTACATAATTTATGCATGTACGTCTCGAAAGATTTCGAATTTTTTTCGAGAGACGATCAAATAAAAATAATGCCGATGCAACTTACGAGCGATTCCACTCAAAGTTGGAACACCAACCTTCGTAGCGATCATTGATTCCCAAACCGGCTGCGATGTGATCAAGGTCCTAAATGATTCGCTCACGCAGCAGCCAGCGCGGACTTTTATGTTAACACATCGCAGATTGTTCTGGGCTTTGAAAGAGAACAGAAGGATCAGTGATCCATCCAGTGCTTCTGCGGAGCTACAACCGGACAAAAAGCGTGAATTAGTAATTACGGAAAACCTCGGCGTTTGATTATCTGGAAAAACAACACGTGATGGATACATTTCGTTTTTACCTCCTGTTGCAATTATGCGTGCTGGCAGTGTCGCAAAAGACAGCTTTAGATTCACCGATAAATCTGTATTTTTATCGTCAAGTTCGTAATTGGTTGGTGCAAAATTTCGGTACGTGTTCGATTACTGTGCAATGAATCTTACACGGTGATCTTCCTGCATGTAGAAAGAGATAAACGTGTGATTCTCGGTTGGAAAGAGACGTTTTGGGAATGAAATTGTGAAAATGCGACGGTCAGGGACACAGTGATTGTTGGCTTCTGTGATACTTTAGAAGAAAAAGTAGAATTTGTAATGTTTAGATTCACAATGTGCAAGGAGTTCGTAATGGTTTTAAGAGAGAGCTTGTTTAAGTTCGTGGGAGTCAGTGGAACAAGGGCTAAGAGTTTCGATATTGTTTAAAGTTGCAATTAAGATGGAAGTGCACTTGAATCATTCACTGATATAGGTTTACATCACTGATCAAATTTGTTCCAGAGATTTTAAAGGAACCATCTATGGTGAACCGAATTTACGATCCTCTTGCACAATTATAATAGTATATTTTCAAATTATTTAGATAGAAATTAAATAATTATAAATAAATAATTATAATAGTATATATATATAGTATATATAATAAAATAAAATTAAATAATTATAATAGTATATTTTCAAATTATTTACATAGAAATTAAATAATTATAAATAAATAATTATAATAGTATATATAGTATATATAATAAAATAAAATAAAATAATTATAATAGTATATTTTCAAATTATTTAGATAGAAATTAAATAATTATAAATAAATAATTATAATAGTATATATATATAGTATATATAATAAAATAAAATTAAATAATTATAATAGTATATTTTCAAATTATTTACATAGAAATTAAATAATTATAAATAAATAATTATAATAGTATATATAGTATATATAATAAAATAAAATAAAATAATTATAATAGTATACTTTCAAATTATTGAGATAGAAATTAAATAATTATAAATAAATAATTATAATAGTATATATAGTATATATAATAAAATAAAATAAAATAATTATAATAGTATACTTTCAAATTATTGAGATAGAAATTAAATAATTATAAATAAATAATTATAATAGTATATATAGTATATATAATAAAATAAAATAAAATAATTATAATAGTATACTTTCAAATTATTGAGATAGAAATTAAATAATTATAAATAAATAATTATAATAGTATATATAGTATATATAATAAAATAAAATAAAATAATTATAATAGTATACTTTCAAATTATTGAGATAGAAATTAAATAATTATAAATAAATAATTATAATAGTATATATAGTATATATAATAAAATAAAATAAAATAATTATAATAGTATATTTTCAAATTATTTAGATAGAAATTAAATAATTATTTGCCATTAATTATTAAATCAAATATTTAACAGAAAGACAATAACATTCGTAATTATACGAACTTGACATTCACCGAAAAATTTCTAGGAATGAGAAATGAGGAACGATCGTTTCCAACGCGAAATCTGGAAATGGCTCAGGAGGAGGTTTCGAAAGACACTCCGTTTCCTTGTAACGTTACAGGTAATTAGAACGACGTTCAAAGAACAATGTTTCATGAAGCTGCTTCTCTTCCGAATTCACGTTTGAAATCTCTGAGTATTTTCGTACTGAACCCTTCCAGGTGGTAGGTCCCCTGAAATCCCGGAGTCAGTTCACCGTTTGAGGCCAGGCGACATAGATGTTATTGCCGCGATGGGCGATTCTTTGACAGCCGGCGCTGGACTTTATGCGACTAATTTGTTGGAAGTGTTCGTCGAAAATAGAGGCGCGTCAGCATTCATTGGTGGCCAGGGAACTTGGCGGACACACATGACGCTGCCTAACATTCTTAAAGTTCGTTTATTTCACGCGTATGAATCTTCCTCTTTCTTTTTCGGATCCTTTTCATAACCGAGTCTCCTTACACCTAGGAATTCAACCCGAAATTAATAGGCTACGCGTACGGAGATTCTTTAACTACTCAATCACCATCGCAGTTGGACGTCGCTGAAATTGGCGCAATGTCCAGAGATATGCCGTTTATGGCCAAATATCTAGTCAGGAGAATAAAAAATGACTCTAGGATAGATGTGAAGAGACACTGGAAGGTTCGTATCTCGACAGAATGTAGGATAAGTCCGTGATAGTTCGGTCAAAGTTAATATCTTAAAATTGAAGCAAGAGGGGTGTTGAAATAAATGAATCATTTCATTGTAGATCTCACGTCGACAATTGTATTGTAGACGAAAGTGTATTTCAGTTATAAATTGTAAATTTGAAACTTTTGGATCCAAACATTTTTTATTGCGCGTTATGATGTTAGTGATGTTTGAGAAACTAAGTAAGTTTATTTACACTGTTTCAAGTTTATTGACGGATATATAATGCGCGCAAAACTGCAATACAATCTCAATAATACATATTTACTTTTATTTTATGTTGATAAGATGACCGATCACGTCTTTGATTTTGGTATAGTTTGATTCGCTTTGATTCGGGACAATTCAATCCGTATTAAATAAGTATATTATTATTATTAATGATTATAATATAAATTAATAATAAAATAAGTACAGTGCATTATTATTGTAAATTAGTAAAAGTTATTAATTTATAAAAGAAAAAGTGTCGAGTGTCAAAAACATTCGGAGAAAATTATTTCAAAATTTCGAAAGGCCACGATTGGATTAAATGTGCAGCCGTTGGCTTCACGATTGATATTGTAAGTACGAAAATATATTTGCGGAAAGTCGAAGAAGAAAGGCATACCAATTTTATAATTTCTTCACTTGTTATACTTTTTCTGGGCTATATATCTCATTATTTTTCACGATTTAAGCCAGACGTGCGAATGAGATGGGAATTGGAAATGAAAATAAATAAAGTTGTCGCAAAATATGAATTATTTACATCCTAAATATAGTACGAACAACGCATAAATTTGGCTGAAACAACAAAAATCTGAGAAAAGCAACAATTGTACAATGTTTTTTTCAAAAAGTGATCGAACTATTCCAGACTTACTCTATATGAAGATAATACTAACATTTTAGAAGTAGAAATTTTAGCAAAATTCTCATATTTTACGAAATTTGAAATATTAGGAAACTTATGACCTATGACACAAGTGTGAATGAACAACAAATTAGGCAAAGAATTAGGCAAATTAGTTTAAGTATTTAAGTATTTGCCTCTGTGTTTTATAGCTGATTTCACTGTTCATTGGAAGCAATGACTTTTGTGCCGACATATGCACATTTTCCTCTCCGTGGTCAATTCTGGACAACCACAAACTTGATCTAATTAATACTTTTAAAATATTAAGAGACAATTTGCCAAGAACTTTGGTCGTTCTTCACATAATACCTCACTTGAAGGAACTTGTTGCTGCACGTAAAGGAAAAAACTTTTTGAAATGTTATCTGACGACTACTTTTGGATGTCCATGCTTGTTAGCTTTGCAATTCAGAGATCAAAGACAGGAGTATTATGAAATATTGCAAAGGTTTGTATAGTTCAAAAGAATTTTTAATATCCTTCCACCACTTAATGCTTAACTCTTCAATGGTATCGCGGAATGACAAATGACTATAAAAATTTGTATGTTATAAAAATTTAATGTTCTTTTTTCTATTCTATGTTATATCAAATCAGTAATAAATCAAGTTATGTAAATCTATCATAGCTTTCATAGCTTTCAACAACAAGTTCGTAAAGATTTTAGCATGTTATAGAATATCCATTTTATATTAATGTCATTTTATTTCTTATTTTTCTACTTTTTGTATAATATTTTTTATAAATTTCACGTTTCTCGTATTTTTTCTTGTTAAGCATGATCATTCTGCAGAAAGTTTAACATTCAATTTTGTTGAAGCTTGGTCTGTCATTGTTATACATTATTACATTTTTGAAACAAGTTTCGAATGTCGTTTTATACTGAAGTATAAAAAGAACATGTCAAGCGTGTCATCTTGCCTTATTTTTTTTTTCAGGTGGCAAGAGATAGACGAAGAAGTTGCTGATTATCCGGAATTTCATAGAAATGACTTTACTATAGTAGTTTCACCAGTTCTTAAACACACAAAACTACCACGTACCGAAGATGGACATACCGATCTGTCGTATCTTTCTGCTGATTGTTTTCACCTGAGCCAAAAATCTAATGCACGATGTAAGTATAATGTAAGATAAAACTACATATTATAATACAAAAAAAAAAAAAAAAAATTGTTTCATGTATCCTAAGTGGCAAATAATGTGTGGAACACTTTGTTGGAACCGGTTAATAATAAGACTAGTACTTGGAATCCTTTGTATGAAAAATTTGCGTGCCCTACTACAGAAAGACCATTCTTGATGACGCGTGAAAATTCAAAGGGGATCAACGAAGTGAAAGGATAAAGATTTTTTTCCAATTGAAGATGTGTCTCGCTGATTTTGAATCAAAGAAGACGATTTAGTGATTTAGCTAACTCAAAGTGCCATTTTAGTCCACGATTAAATTTTTTTTGTTAATTAATTAGCAAATAATTTATTTATAATAAATGTTACTAAATGTTACAAAAACTAAGTTACTTTCATTTTTTTCCCATTATTTTTGCAAGTGATATCATCTATCCGACCTTCATTCTTTTTATTGCTTCGTATTTTATTTTTAATAACCTTATTGCATATTTTCTATTAATTACTGTGGCATATATAAGTCTGAAGAATGTATATACGTACGTGTAATTTATGATTGAGACTGGTTTTTATTATTTTAATCATAAATGATGAATAATAAAGTTGTTCTTATTTTTTTTCCACTGTCTTTGCATGTGATGTCTAACCTTCATTTTTTTTCATTGCTGTTCTAATTGCATATATATTTTTTTTTTTTATTAATCATTTTAAAAGATGTTGATAGATGAATGATGGATGATGAGACTGTTTTAACTATTTTGTATTATATTCTGTACGATTTTTAATAATTTATTTGCTCTTCATTTTCTACTCATTAATTGCTAAAAATAATCTTACAAGCAGAAAAATTGAAATTATCAATGTAAAAACATATCGGACTACAAAAATCATGTGTAAACTAATAAATAAAATAATAATCGTTTCCTCAATTGTTATTATTGAAACCATTTCTAATATTATTATTTATTAGTATTCAAAATTTGATAGTTGCACGTTTGTTCTGAATTAATATACGATTTATATAGACGTTCCCTTGAAACATTTCTCCGTTAATGATTTACAATTGGTTTTAAGTCTAGAACTTGAGGAAATATATAATAATTATAATATATAATATATAATAATTGAGGAAATTGCCCGATCGAGAAATGCAAATGAATTTGCAAGGATCGAATCGATCAGTGACGTAGAAAATCTGTTCGTGTACGAAAAAGATTGAATTATTAACAGAGAATTGTTAATTGAACAAATTGAATCGCTACGCTTAAAGTTATACTTATTTCATGGCTAAAACACTGATAAGACTATGTCGAAGGATTTCGATATATGTAGATAGGGAAGAATGGATCAGAGGATAGCAGTGCTTGAGAAAGAATTTGTTACGGAGAGATTTCGCATATTGGAAAGAATTAAATCAAATAAGAAATCGTATCTGTTGGTTACACGATTTTATTGACGGAGGTCATGGGAATCGTACAGTTCAAGAAACAAATTATATGCTTGTCTATAGCCACTAGTGGAGGTTGAAGAACGTAAGAATGGTAAGAGGATAGAGGGATGAACAGAAAGTCCATCAGAATAGACGAAAATAAAGAGATCAGAATGTGAATGTCAACAGATGACATCGTTAATACAATTAAAATAATCCCCATAGAGGTTCGGCAGAAACTAATTCAAAAATGTACGAATGAAAAAAGATATTGTAATAATTATCCTAATAATGATCCTAATTGATCCTAATAATTGATTCTAAAAAATTGTTTAATGTATGTACAGAGAAGAGAAATCCGTGATGCGGATGGAATGTGTCTCTAAATGACTATAACCGTGGCTAGAGCCGTTCTTGCACCCATTACATTTTATTGCACTCATTATATTTAAGATTAGCAGCAGTATCATTTCGGATGACAGGAGCAGAAATCAACTGTAGAAAAAACTCAGAATACTAAGAAGCGATGTAGTTCGATTTCTGCAGAACTGTTTGCTTTCTGCAGGATTAAAACAGATAACAGAATGATGAAACATCGACGTTAAATTTCACACTTAAAATACAAAGAAAGTAAAAATTCTATTAAATACGCACGACGAAGGTTCGGAAAATATATTTAGAAATGGAGTATAAAAAAAGATGTCTTGTCTCTAGTCATGAACTTTGAAATCTTTTAAAATTTACATGGAAAAAATTAAATGCAATCTGAGTATTGAGGATTAATGATGTTACATAAGAACAAATATAATTTACATACCATTTGTATATGTTTTGCATGTATATTTGCATTTAATATGTTTGCATCAATTAATGGGATTGAATCAGTTTCGATATACAAATTACAATAATTATGAAAGTAAAAAAAGTGTTTGTCATTTTTGCTAATGTTTTCTTGTGTTTGCAAATGCGTAAAATATTCACACTTGATATATAAATGGTAAAAATTGTGAAAAAACATCGTACGTCAGGTCTAGGTTATTTTTAGTTAATGATAGAATTTCTGTCGTTCCCAATGTTACCGACAGAGCAGAAAATAAAATTACAACACCAATGCCTGTAATTAATTCATATGACACGAAGTTATAACTGCGATAATGATATTATTTGTTAAACGATATTTTTAATTAGATAGTTATTTTCAATTAAATTACCATCACCACCGACGAGGCATCTGCAACGTGATCGATAATCGGTTTAATAGGAAAGCATATTGGCGTTGATATTAAAATCATCAGGGATTTATTTATATTTATTTACTAATTTTAATCTATACTTTATGAAATTATAGAATTGTAGAATTTTGATATAGAATGTTATATAGGATGTATTTCATCATAAAAGTGCAGACTTTAATTGAATCCATCTTAATGTTACATATTGGGAAAATAAATTGATTTAAAAAATGTCAGTTTCTTTGTGTGCATTTAATAGTTCTGTAATATATTATTATTCGATCAAAGAGTTAACCTTTTGCTGGTTTATAGTTTGCTGCTGCATATGGTCATCTTATCTATATCATACTTCCAACAATCGATTCAAGTAGTCATCCAGTACTAGCTAACATTGCACCCTGAGGTCTGAGATAATAGGATTTACAGTAAGTAAGTACCCCGGGATTAAATCAAATCCCAGAGTAGTCCCTAGAGATTGGTGTAGTATCGAGATCTAAAGGTACAATATTAGGTTGTGCAACTAGAAGCATAAACAAGTTGTAATCTTACATGTATGTATTTTGGCTTTCTTCGTTTTATCTCACGAATATTTTGTCTCGTTTTAATAAGAAACTTTTTGCAATTAACAGTTATCGGAAATATTGTACACCTACGTACTGACTTTCTTCAAATAAAAGGGTGTCAGAAGTCCTGTTCGGCCTTACCGAACACAATGGGGATGAAATTCGTACCGCGAAGGACAAACTCATCGAGCCAGAGAAAGCAATTTTCTAATTTCTAATTTTCTCGACGACAGGGATTTCCCGTAACCATATTTCATGTCCTTCGTTACTTTGCATCTTCTATTGGCAATGGTCTCCATCATACTGCAGACAAGACATCCTGACTAATTAAATAATAAAAAAAAAAAAGAAAAAGGAAAAAATAGACAGTTAATGTTTTTTGGCAATCGCGTAGCGCGCACAGAAGTTCCGGAGCAACCCATCGACGTACGACAGTTCACGGTTCGACTATCAAACTCATTCAAATCTTATCATTTCACAAATTCAAGCTCTCTCTTACAACAATCTACATTCCTCAATCATACCAATCCAACCCCAAAACAACTCTCCCTTGAACCAACTGACTTTCATTAACGTTGACTTTCATCAACGCTCCTTATACATCGAGGTCAGATCGGCACGCAACAAGTCCAAAGAAGAGTCTATTGTGAATGAAGAAATGCATTTGTTATGAGGCAAATCTCGCGAACGAGAGGTTGGCATAATATGACTGACAAAGAACATTTCAACGAAATAATTAAAAATTGTCAGGAATTGTAATTGGAATTGCAATGGCAGCGCTTTTCTTAGAGAATAATTTAAAACTGATTTCTCACTGCGATATCGGGAAGTTAAGGGAAACCGTGTTAAGTGGTTTTAATTACTTACAAAACTTGGACAGATCTCAGAAATTTCCACGTCGCTCAACGACGAAGTGGATGCACCAGAGAACGCAGTCGCTATTCCATCTCTTTTATCTTCTTCCTTTTGGTAGAAGAATTCACTACTAAGTTTTTAGTATTCCTACGGTCCCTGTCGTCGAGGTAGCTAATTATTTTTTCGTTTAATCGATCGAAATGGATTTTACAATTAAAGGAGCTTTATTAACATCTCCGATTCCCCGTATATAATCCAATTTACATTCTACAGTGCTTTCTCTCAATGAGACTTTCACTATTAGGAAGCGATTAAATATTTTGATTGTAATTCCTCGATCCGTTTATAATGGAATTAACGTACAAGTAAATGTAGTGAATATTTTATAATTGCAGTTATATTATGATCTCTAAGAATATATTATGGTCCAGTTTTGATAATCTAATGCAATGGAATTGTTCAAGTCTTTTTTTGCTAGATAGACCTCTGAGTGGGATCTTACTAACAAATTTTACCTACAAATTAAGTGATCTAATTAAATCAAGATTTTGTTTTCTCGTGAGATTGAGGGCTTAGATTAAATATCTCATAAATTTGGTCTTGATGCGAAATATCATCCACAATCCGTGTAGAAAAGAGAAAACCACTATACTCGGTGATCTACTGGACTAAAGGGATCAGAGAAAATATTCTCAGAACGTTAAATCGGTAATGTTGGAAATGACACTAAAATGATAAGACTCTGGAATTCTGTAATGTTTGACAGATAATATATTGTACATCAAGTCTATTATTATCTTGTCTATGCTGATTTACTTATATATTTCGTATTTTATCTTGTTTAAATTTTATTTAGTATTTCGGATGAGATTATGTATTGTCGGTATTTTACCGATCATTAAAGCTGTCCATTCTGTAATCAGTGTTGCCATGTAGTATGATATCTTGTCGTTAACATTAGAACAACCAATAAAATTTCACTAGCTGGAACCACAACCAATAATAAGAAGTGTAAACAAAAGAACATGGATTCGATTGATCATTTCTGATAGTTCCAATATATGTAATGAAACAAGAAAGGCAGCATTTATTGCGTCTTTTTATTTTAGACTTCATTTTAGTTTTATAATAATTTCGTTTTTCTTATAAAATAATTAAATATTTATAAATGGTTGCAGTAAATGCGCAGATATATATATATATATATATATATATATATATATATATATAACTCGAGTATATAGAAATACTTGAATATATAGAAATGAAAAAAGAAGAAAGTCTGTTATTTATGATTTGAAATTAATGAAAAGAGTTCACTTAGTAACACGCATGCGCTTTAGTTGTATGATTCTGCTTTTAAGCTATTGTTACGTAATTAACAGAAGCTGTTGTTGGTAAACACAATATTTTTATCATAAAAAAATGCTGAAATTAATTAGTATGCAAGATGTTATGTTATACAATAATATAGCGTTTAAATACGATTTGTTTGAAAATTGTACACTAAAGTTTTCATTAAAGTTAATTCATATTAAAAAAAATTTATATATTGGAAAAAATAACTTTCTTGTATTGTGAAATTAATATTTTAATATCGTTTTAATAATATATGTTTATATATTATAAATTTTATGATTTTATAAAATTTTTTGGTCGATAAATATATTTTAAAGGTCACTTATTTACCGATATTCTGCGTTCAAGGAAAAGGCGGCAAACTCCGTTGTCATAGTGGGTGCCATTTTGAGTCATAGCATTATTGTGATAGAATCTGATTTTTATTAGATAATTTTCCTGTTTGTGCACAAATGTCTATAAAAAGAAATTTACAATTTACTTGAATATTATTAAAATTAAGTATATGTTGAAATCAAATGAATAGTAAAAATGTATAAATTGTTTTTAAGCTCATGTGCGATAGTTAACCTGAAATATATTCTTTGTTTGGTGTCTGTGGGTCATTGCTTTAATAAATTTTTGTCAAATAGCTGACTTCACTAGACTTTCATTAATTTTGTCAAATAACTGACAAATCACTAGATTTTCATTAATCTATTTTATGTAATTTCTGTATTCAGTTAAAAGTTATCAAAATTTTAACATATTTTAAAGTAAATATGCTTTTTGAGGATTTTGTTCAAGTTTACTGTTCATTAATTATAGATTTTCTTTAGACACATGTAGTTTAGTTAGTTTATATCTAATTATAACAATAATTTTGTAAAGAAAATGGCTCGAGCTTTTGTTTACACACGTTCTATTGATACAATCTTTATGGATATAAAAATAAATGGCAGAACATATGTAAGTACTTATTGAGACTTCATTTATTAATATGTTAGTATATTTTGTTTCTATGAATTTAAGCAATATATTTTAGCAATATAATGAACTTAGCTAACGTGTGAGTCGTTGACTGCTTTAATATTATGAAGTTTTATTTGTTTCTTTGGTCATTGGAAGCAAACATTGGTCCCTAATGCAGATGAAATTAAATTATCAAATTGGGAAACATAAGTTTTTAATAAAACTTAAGAACTTTTATAATAAATTTCTTAATCTTAAGATTATTTTTTTTACTTATGATTTGACCAATACTTTTTGTGTTATGGTTCCTTAATTCATAGATTGAAAATATCAAAATAATTAAGAAAATCTGACAAAATTACAATTTTAGTTTATTATTAACAATTGTATTTAATTGTTCCATTTTATCAATCAATTTATAAGACTAATAACTAAGTTACAGCTTCATTACTGAATTTCATATGCATTTTCTGATATTGTAATTTTATAAGTTACAAGTAACTTTCATTTATATGTTATTATTTAGCTTATTGTGTGTTTATTATTTCTGTTATTATCTTTTATTATTAATGTTTATAGAATAGATTTTCAGAATGGTTCATATTTAATTATGATTTATGTGACATTAACATAAATTATTGACATATTGTGAAATCTTAATTATCTGTATCTTATCAACTACATTAATAAGATAGGATGTCCATTGGTAGCACAAGTGAGGAAGGATTGATTCTACATGAAAAAATATGAATAAAGTTGAAAATGAGGAATAAAATTTTTTTGTAAGATGTTTAGTGTGAAAATTAATCGTTTGAAATATATCAAGCATATTTGGCTGATTCTAGATGTCAAAAGAAAGATTATTCCATGTGCAAAAATAAATTAAAAATGTAAAATAAAATTTTTTCATTTAAAGCTTCGTTTTGAAGAAAATAGGCTTTGAATATTTTTCTTCAAAAATTGCCTTGGTAAATTTGCAAACTCGAAAACGAAGAATCTTAGAAAAAAATTTTATTCTTTCTTCTCGATTTACTTTTTCATAGAATATTTATAGAATTTTTCATAGAATTTTATAGTAGAATCATGCCATTTGGGATTCGAATTTCGAGAATTTAAAAATCAGTTTCAAGCCCTAATATTGGGCTTTGCAATATGCTTGATGAATCTCACTCTATACGCGCCTGATACCACGCGATACAATGTTTATTGGATAGAATCGAAATTTTTGACATGGGACTTTATTCATGTATTGACCAAGATTTTCTCATGGTTACTGAAAGTATCAACTCATGAAGACTATTGGGCGCCTAGGAAAACTTTCTTAGCAATTCTAATGGAACTGTATATTTATACAAACTTGATCTCTATCTCTACTTCAAATCCTATCATCATTTTGAACTTAACTTTTGAAATAATGATCATATAAGTAATATATACAAAACCAAATATGATTAGCATACAAGAATATCTTTATACAAATATTACCAAGCTTATTATTATTCGTAATCATTTTCATGTAGATTCATATAGACTTTTTCATGATTAGTTTTAGAACATTTCTCATTGCCTTTTCTTTTGTGATTATCCTTAAATGGCTTCAATTTATCAGATCTCTGCCAGATGTCTTAGTACAAGTTATGTTCTTTTAAGTGGTGTTTACTTCTAAACATAGTGTCTAGTTCTAAACATAATTTTAATAGTTACATTTATCATATAATAAACTTCAATTAGTAGATTAGAACAGTTTCAGAGATTTCTTGTTCCTTAGGGTGTTACATTAGGTTGTTTATATATTTTTTTCAGTCGTCCAAACATGGAATACAAATAAAAGGAGAGTCACAAATCTGTCATGATGTGTCACCAGTTAACGTGAATAAAAAAAATCAAAGTGAAACAATAGATGACTCTTCAGCCCACGTTAATTGTGCAAATCAAAAATCTGTGTCCCCTGAAGAAAGTGTTTCTTTAATAAAAAACAATTCAAATCAAAATATATCAAATAACAAACAAAACAAGTCAGGTTTTAACGAAGAAAATGATAAACATAAACTGGCTGAAGGAAGCAAACTAACTTGTGATGTTTGTTTTTTAACCTTTGAAAAAGAAGCAACATTGGAAGTACATAAAAAAGATTATGCTTCTGTGTTCAAGTGTCATAAATGCTCTGTAGCCTTTCATAGGCAACGTTCTTTGACTTTTCATATGAGGCGTGATTGTAGAAATTATGGGAGAAAAACAAAATTCAAGTGTAATTTTTGTAATCGAAACTTTTGCTATAATAAGCAACTTCAAGCTCATTTATTCCATGGACACAGTGATGAAATATTTTCTACTGAACGTAGAAATGTGACAGTACCTGTTGTATCGTTAACAAGATCAAATTACTCGGGCAAAATGTTAGCGCAATCTAATAAGAACCTTAGTCAGCAGAAAAAAAAATTTCAGTGTCACATATGCAAGAAGTCATTCTCTTTGAAGGAGAACCGGCGCGAACACGTGAGATTGTTTCACTCAATTTATATGTCGAGTATATGCAATGCGCGTTACACGACCATGAAGAAGTTATTAAGTCATTACATACGTCAACATATAGTGTTTAAACGAAAGAAATGTTGCGTGTGTTACGAAAAATTCACCTCGTTAGCCTTATTGAAGCGACACATGATCTTGCATTGTGTGAAAACTATAAGGTCCAGTAAGGACACTCTGCCAGTCGACGTTGAAATAAACTGCAATGCGTTAAAGAAACGACACAAATGCAAAGGTTGCCACAAACAATTTTGGCTGAAATCGTGTTTGGAGCAACACGAGAAAGTGTGTAGTCGACTGAAGTGCATAATTCGTGACAAACAGGACGCATCTCGCGTAGAACTTAACTCTTCTTCTGAAAAATCGAGTAATGAAAAAATCAGCAGAGTAAAAACACCTGAGCTAGAAAAAATGTTGGCTGCTCTGGATGGGGCAACAACTTCGGAAAATTCGGCCTCAAGTATGCCTGTTTCAGAAAGCAATCTTTGCTCCATCCAAACAAGGATGCTTAATGGGATTGCATGCGTGAAGGGCTACGAAATTACTAACGTGGAGAAAACGAAGTTCCCTTGCACCATTTGTGGAATACAGTTCCAGATATTCCAGAATTTGTGCATACACGAGCGCACTTATTGCCAACCAGTTATTAACAAATGTAACCATTGCAATACAGCATTTTCTACTAAAAGATTATTGCAACGACACTTACTTGCTACTCATACACCATCGTACAAGAAAAACTTTATGTTATTTTGCAAATTTTGTAATCAAGGATTCCGTAAGAAAAAATATCTACGAATGCACGTAGGACACTTCCATAATAAACAGGATACACCACCGCTAAACCTTAATTTAGAAGATAAACCGACCTGTAACATATGTCACTTGCTTTTCGAATCATACGAACACTTTATTGAACATAATGTATATTACTCGAAGGAAAGTTATTTATGTTCAATATGTGAAAAATTGTTTTCAGGACTATATCAGCTTCATCATCATCACAAATTAAATCATTATCCGGATAGAATACGAAAATTGTACTCTTACAAATGTAATATTTGTAACGAGGGCTTCAACTATGAATCGCATTTTCATGCACATAAATTACACGTTCATTCAAACGATTCGTCCAAATTGAACAAGTTGCATCAAACTTTTGATGCAAGAATCTCTGATTCTTCGAATAGATTAAAATTTGAAACGGAGTGAATGTTTGATTAATTAGGATATTTCCAACGCAGTAATTAACTCAGATCGAAATATATATGAGCATTTGTTTTCCCTAATTGTAGCATATTCTTTAAATAAAAACTTAAACTCAGATGTTTTTCTTCTCTTGTTCATACACAAAATTCATACGCAGAATATGATTTTGGATCAAATTAATCTAATTTCTAATTGATGTATTCGCCTCGTGTACATTTCAATCTTAATTAGTTTTTGTGCATAGTGTTGTAAAAATATACTTTATCAATCAAACATTTGATATATAGTATTTCACATTTTACAACATATTTTTAAGAGTTTCTTTTTTATTGTTATGCGCATAATGGCTGTTTGTGTAAGTGAATGTAAATAAATGTGGTTCAACATTTGTTAATACTGCGAACTTCCACTTAAAACTTACTCTATTGGAATACGTTGTGAAATACATGAATCTTCTAAATGACATTATTGTATATATTGTATTTTTAACACTGTAGTTATTGATATAATTTGAAATTGTTCATCAAAACAATGTTCAAAGATTCAGGCAAGATATTATCTAAAAGATTTTATGAAATGCAGATATGTTTTAATCGTTCTGTTCTAATTTTTTAATCATTCAATTGCCAGTGACTGTGATCTACTCATAAATTTCCATAAGCTGAGCCAATTATGCATTGTTGCTAGTAATCGAAAACTGTTACAATTATTTAAAGATCCATTTCTGATAAAACAGAAACGGCTTTTTTCTCAGATATTGTTAATTTTTTAAAAAAATCTAGCTTGGACAATGATGTAATTTAAGTATGTAAATATCTATATGAATATGATAAACTTGTTTTATTATAAGTAATCGATATAGGAGATTATGCATGTAGAATTTAGTATTATAAATGAATGTTATATAAAATCGCATTGGAATTGTAGATAACTGTTTTGAATTGTATAAACAGAATATTGGATCTGATCAATTAGATCTTCGAGTATTTTTCAGTTCACTCGAAACCTACGAGCTGAAAGATTTTGAGTTAATGCAATTGATTTTTAATATTCACGAAAATCTCCAATTCCAAGTTATTATTACCAAAGTAAGAGCACGATGATGATTGGTGTGCAAAACTTACACACTCTTCAAATCAAACGCGTCTGACCCAGTATAAACTGCTCTCAATTCAAACATCGAGCACTGACTGAAGTTTGGGTGTCAGCCTTAGGCGCTTCCTGTTCATTGTTTGCGATGGTTTCAGTTTGTTGAACCAGAAGATGCCAAGCACTCTAGGCTAGACAACAAGCTAGAAAACGAGTAAACTAGCTGTTCCATGCTGTCCCTAACATTATTTGACATACATCATTTTATTCATTTGAGGCATAAAGAGATCTATCCTGTCGTATCTTTTGATAATTTTGGAATTTGGAAAAAAAATAAGTAGTAAGTTTAAGACTTTGGTAAATAATCCATGACTTTTTCGAATTTTGTCTATTTTTTCCCTTCAATGCTTTATTATAATATATCATTAAAACGAGAAATCAGTCGGCAGAGATTGAAAAATATTTTTGTATTTTTGGTATTTCGATATGTTTGTCATAAAGAAAAAAAGAAAAAAAGAAAAAAAAGACAAAGAGTATAATGTATTATAATTTTGGGAAAAGGCATCCGTTTTCGAAAACGAATGACCTGGATTATCGTCTAGCATCCAGTCAATATTTTTTTTTTTTAATAAAAATACAATATTTTTTTAACGATAATATTTGTTGAATTTATATGTAAATATAGTCTTCGGTAAAGTTTAAAATCGAACGGCGTGGGTATATGCCTTTAAAATTTAAAATCCCTCTCTCCCTGCACCCCTATCTTGTAAAATATAACTAAATCTAACTTACTTTAGTCTTTTATTCTAAATTAAGATAGTAGTTATATTTTATAATTTGTATTTTTATAAAATTTTTAGCTTGTTTTTATAACTTATATTTTTATAAAGGGATGCAGGAAGAGCGGTATGCATTTGGATTTTGAATATTCTCAAAGGCAATATGTGCATATTGTACGTGTTAAAAATATTATGTTTTTACTTATTTTTATCGGAGAAAAAAAAATTCGGCCGCTCAAATACTGAACGAGTATTTGAACTCCAGAGATTTTATCTACCAGGCGATCATTGAGCTATCCTAGTTGAAAGTGGATGTCTTCTTTCGTAATTGTATCTTGTTAATTTAGTTCTTCTATCTTCTAGATATTGTATTTTTTAGTTTTTAAGTTAAAGATGTATGGAACTGAGCGCAACATGTATTGTTAAAATTGTCATATTATAATTTCGATAAAGAAATAAAGAAGGCAATGCTTTTGCCAAAGAATGGGTAAATCAAGTATTCTCACGAATTTCCGTCAGTTTTGATGAAAGTTGGGAAACTTAATATGATAAGCGATACATGATATGATATTTTTAAATGTGCATGTTCTTAATAAATTGCATTTTCTAGAAAAAACAACGTAGACTTTTTCATTATTTAAATCGCATTCTTTGTTGTGCGAACGGCCTCGCATCCGAAATGTCTACATATAATTCACGTTAATTAAAAGACGTTAAAATTACGTATGTGTCTGTATGCTCGGGACTCGAAACAAAGTGTACCCGTGCCATTGTACAAAGCGAGGTTAATTAGAAGATTGAACGTTTTTGTTCAATTACAAACGACAATGATTCGCTACGGTCATCAATCAGCAGTGATTGCATAGAAACAAATTGGCACCTCTTTCCAAAAAAAAAAAAAAAAAAGAAACATCAAGCATATTCGTGATAAGAGAGAAACGACTTTTCAAATTTTGTAAAATTTTTGAAGTTAAATCGAAGTGTCCGCCGTGTTTCAATCATGAATTATCATAAGATGGATTATCAAGAGGAAGAGAATTTCTATATATATAGAATCTCGAACGAAGTGTCATAATCGAGGATCAGCAAACGTCGAGCAAGAACGAAAAAGTTGAATGAAACATTTTACTCCATTGTAAATTTTAACAAACAAAACAGCAAGCAGTTGAACGCAACACGATGACCGGATTCTTCAGCCAGACTGTGTACTCCATAATGAAGGGAGTTTCGGCAAAATCCAAAGATGCCTGATCTAAATTGGGTTGAGAGGGAAGCTTATCCACATTTATCAGGCTGACGGTTATATTGCGTTTCAATTGCAGCGCGGTAAGTTTACGAGAATTGAATTTCAACGAAGGAGATCCGGAGTATGGCTGCCGGCCCATTCCATGCATTACAAATCCCGCCCAGCCTTTGAACGCGTCTCCGTGCCACGAAATGATGCGATATCAATATTGCCCACAGTTACCCATATAACACTCGACAAAGCATTCTAACCTGGCCGACATTATTATGATAACATGTACGTTGCCCGATAACGTGACACGCGACACGAGTATAATATTAACGGGTGTTCTCTAACATGCCTTTGTTATCCTGCCGTCCTTCAGTCACGTTATTTTCATCCCGGTCACGAATGAAATTAATGCACCGTATTTCCTGTTTGGCATACAACTTTACGAAATCGGGAGTTACGTTTCGAACACACGTACGTTTTCTCCCCGGTACCTGTTTCTCTTGTTATTCTGCGTTTATTAATGTGTTATTGTTGCTGACATTGCAAGCACGATATGGATTACAAAATTTTTTAATCGTGGAATCTTTGTCCCTGGAAAAATTCTTCATCGCTGCTGTTTATTAATTTAACTCAAATGAAACGTGGTTTTGTTGAAACAGCCAGCGAGCCAAAAACAAGCGGAAGCTTCTACATTGGAGCAGAAGTATTACCGCTAATTTCAACGCATGAGTTCGCCGAGATTTATGTATGTTTCTTACAGCATATATGTAGCTCGACAGACGATTGACGAAAGAACAACATTATCACGTTCTCTCCGCCGCACAATTTGGATGTCGAAAGTTTCACCTCGTAGTTGGTTTCTCGCTCGTACTTCATAAAAACTTTCCATATACTTGGTAAAAGTCTATTTCCAGCGGGTATGTATTTGAGCTTTCCAACTATTGATTCGAGGCGGAGAGTTAAAGACAATCACGGTTTTATTTGACTTCCTGGTCTTGCCGTGAATATGCTACGAAGAGAATTCGAGCAGATTAGTAGCTCGTACGCCTGTGTGTTAACTTGTTTCCCTACGTTTGACAACTATAATTGGTGTGATGTCAAGGAATTATCGATCAGGATCACGAAGAAACGAAGTTATAAACACGAAACTGATCGAGTAGAACAGTCTCTGCGTTTCGACGTAACCTGAACGTTGATAGAATGTACAGTTACCACGTTTTCATCGCACGGCAAATGTAAAAAACGCGTCGAGTAACGTAGTGTAGAAGTAGCGACTGGACGACCGACGAAGGGAGAATCGAGGTGTTAAAAACGATACGCCGGTGCACCTTTAAAAATACGTTTCCCGTGCATGCTCTTACATTCATTTCACTTGCAAATTTTACGATTGATCCTCCGTGCGGCGCGCGGCCGCGCGTGCTCGTCCCAGTTCCGTACTCGAAATTGGGTTTGCACGTTATGACGGCTGTACATCCGATTGCAAAGTGCAAACGGTGCATCGGATTAACGAAAATCAACTTGCCCGTGCATTCTGATGGCAAATGTTAATTGGATCGATCCGGTGTGTCGTATTTCCAATCGAACGCAATCGGAGAGATCATCGTCGTGTTTGCACCGTTTCGTGACAAGTGACGCAACCCCCATTGAATGATAGTGACTTGAAATCCAGTGTCGCTAGCAGCGTCGACTGGTTCGGTAGAAAGAGAAAAAAAGAAAAAAATGGAATTGCCTGAGATTCCCGGCGGTAATTGGGTTAAGCGGCGCTTAACCGGCCTCTTTTCCCGGACACACCACGCTGAAGATGCACTTCTTCGGTTGTGCTCCTGCGAAATCCAATTCTACACCGCCGATTCGAAAGTGGAGCGCGCGAGGCGGCCGCGGCCGCGCCCGCGCCCGGACATGCCGAGCTACCTAGTGATTTCACTGGAAAAAGAACCGAATGCGGTTTTCGATTCCGGTCTGGCTGAGGTGAGGTCTGATAGAAAATTGAATGCGGTCCGATTATCCTCGGTCGGTAAGCTTCTTATCCGTAGAGCGAATGGGACGGTGCGGCCCGCGCCCGGAACCACCGGGAACAGTGGGAAGGACAAAGCGAAACCCAGCACGACCCCGGATGAGAAAATCGGGGAACTGGAGGTAAGATCATTCGTTTTTGTCGCGAGGCTGGTATTAAGGACTTAATTTCAATCCTTGGACGTGAATTTATTGCTCGAAGTGACAAGTGTCCTGGCCGACAGAAATGACGTTTCTCTTGAAATGTCTTAATTACTTTTCTCTAACCGCTTCTCTGGGGTGACGCGAGGTAATCAAAATGAAACAGAGACCAAACGACTTACAGTAACGCAGTGGTAAATGAATATCGTATTTCTTTCAAATTCAGTCGTCGACCATGAACGAGATTCTTCTCTTTAGACGGTTAGACAGGGTTTACAAGTCTGTAAATTTGGTCAATCCTCGAGGAGGAATAGTATTTTCAATTGACCAACTGATAGACATTTACACTGCGTGTGTTGTACGAAAGATAAGCAACTCGATTCGACGAAGAATCTTGTCGCGTTTTATCAAGACGACACTCGGCATCTCGGTCTTGTGGTTGGCATCTCTTGGATCACGAGAAAATCGTTGTTGCTAATTTAACGAGCTGCCTTATTTTTAATTAAGTCACTGACCTCCGGGTCTCAGTCTTATCTAAAGCGCGAACATCAAAAAGGTCATTCTTTCTATGACGATTCAACGTCTTCCTTTTCTTTTTTTGTCACCGCTCGTTCTGTTTAGCGACGTCGAGCCCCGGACCTGGGCCGGCTTTATCTCGTCTCATCCATCTTGTCTCTGAGCTCCTTTATCAGACGGCACTTGTATTATATAGAGACTACCCTAAGTTGCGACCAGCCGTTTCCGAATATACCAGCGAGTAGACCTTACGGACATTAAATTTTACGTCCGAGTCGAAGAGAGAGAGAGAGAGAGAGAGAGAGAGAGAGCAAAAGGTCACGGACGAAACAATAAACGGTATGTTTATGAAGAAAAATTTACCAGGAGAAAGGAAACCAGCCTCATTTACTATACGCAGATGTTGCTTATGGAATTTCTTACTAGCGAAGATTTCGACGACTAGCTTATAGATACGTAGCGATATAAGTGGCACCGTTTACGCTCGCTGGGACTTTGAGTTTCAGAAACTTTAAAACTTGGATTTGCACTAGGGGGGCGACGATTCCTAATAATCCAGTCTAGATTCTCGAGAACGAAGTTACGACTTTCTCGAAAAGATAAATATCGAATATCACAAGAGTCGGGGGCTTTCCCGAGCATTTAAGCACGAGAAATACGCGCACTGCTGCATCTCGGACTAAATCTGAAAGTGTAGGAATTGAAAATGCTGGTTATTTTTGAACGTTGGTTTGAGCTCGCAATAAAAAAGCAATTGAAGTTCAAGTAGAACGGAAATTCATCATTAGCGCGATATCGTCAACACGCTTTCATCGTGATCGACGAAAAGCAGCCGGTTAACAAGCATTTTTTATACGTGTGTTTTAAAATCGGCGTAATGTTTGAGATACTCTCAGATTGGCCAAGAACACGGAGAGAACGTTGACAAAATGGATCAGAATCGATTGCTCGATCTCCATTGATTTAAATTCCTCCTGTTCGCGCGAACTTTACAGTTTTAGCTAGTGGCTGGCAATAAACGCGAGCATAAAACCGTAGCAGGCAGTAAAGCGAACGAGAAGTCGTTGATCGATCGTTCTGCACCGAATCGTGGAGTTTCATGCGGCGATATCGTAAGCTGGTTCGCGATACGCGGTACGTGATACGCAATGGAAACTCTGGGATAGGCGTTCTCTGTTTGTTCGTTGCGCGATAATCAGCGGCAATATATCGTATCGTTTCCGTCGTAGCTCACGTTTACCTTCGGTCGATTTTATGACGGCTCAATGAAAAATCGTGGCAATTTTTCACAGACCGGTATTGCCGGAAATTCGACTGAAACGATTTATCAAAAGCAGCCCGAGGGAATTCGACGTCGAAACGAAGCTCTCGATTGCGAGTGTTTCCCTAAGATTTTTTTTCTTTTTTTTTTTTTTTTTTTTTTTTAAGAATTTTTTGTCCCAAATCGCAATTCATTCTCTCAGTTTCAGGTATGTTCAAGTGTAACCCAAAGGCAAACCAAATGATAAGTTTATTAAACCTATTAAAAAGAAAAGGAAGGCGACGAATTGTCGTGTACGGCTCGGCCACTCGTTATGGTCCGCGAACCACAGTTGCCAGCGCCGAGGGGATTGATCAAATTTCTTAATTTCGCTCGATTACGCGAGCCTACGGATCGTTAATTGTAATTCTCAAGAAACGAATGACTCGCATCTACGATTAACTCCGTTTTGTTCTGAAAGACGATGCATTTCGATTTGTCGGAATTAGTCGGGGCACAGTTTCTTTTTTTTTTTTAATGAATACCGAATGAATGTGTCAAATGAAAACGAAAGAACGAGCAGAGACGAAAACAGCAAATACGAAAACGTTAGACGAAGATCAGAAACGAAAGTGCAGTCTTGATCTTAGTTCAGTCACGTGTTTGAAATCGCTTATTTATGCGCGAGGATCGGCGGCCCATTTGTGATATTTCACTCTCCCGGGCGTGCCGGCTCGGTTTCAATGGGATTAAAAACAGTTGCATAACCGAATGAAGAGAATGAAAGAGAAATAGAAAGAGAGGCAGAAAGGGAAAGGAGAAAGAAGGTATATACATATAAGGTATATACATATAAATCCTTGGTACGGGTTCATTCTACCTCGTGAGCTCTCTCTGAATGATGCACATTTATTATCTCGTTTTGCTCTTTTTTTCTTCTTCTTTTTCCAGAGCGCGGCATAACGCACGACTGCTTTTATATCCGGTGCATCCACACCCACTGCTCTCTCTCTCTTTCTGTCTCTCTGTCTCTCTCTGTCTCTCCAACGTAATACCGCCTGTGGCCCTCTTGAAAAAAACAGTGTTATTTTTGCAATTAAACGTTCGCTGATCAATTCCACGCGCGCGCACACGACGAAAAAGGTCAGAGATTTGATTTTTTAGGTCAGCCAGTTATTATTTTATCCGACGTGGCCGGGGCAAGTCTTATTTACTTGTTTCTCTTCGTTCTCGCTTTTGACAATTGTGCGTTTTAAATTACTCTTAAGATCACGTTAGTTACATCAAAGTATTACGTTATTGCTTCTTTAAAATGTTTTAATTGATTGAAACTTATTTACTAATTGCTACACTATTCTTATTATAAAATTCACAAATGGGTAATTTGGAAATCTTTTGAAAATGAAGCTTTTTTAAAAATTACTAACTAATAATATTAATTGTCATAAGAATCTCAAAGTCTACGGATTAAGTAACCTCTTAACTTCTTGCTACTTCGAGAATTTTTTGCCCCAAAATTGCAGTCTCAAGTATGTTTCCTCAGTCTCAAGTATATTTAAGTATAATCCAGGCGAAACAAATAATAATTTTATTACTCCTCAATAATTTCTATCCAGTGACATCATACCGACGAGTTCGAAAGAAAAAGAACGCGACAAATTATTGTGCACGGTTTGGTCACTCGTTATGGTCCGCAGTCGGTTGCCAGCGCAACGTGGTTAACCTCGTGCCACGTACGTCGAAAATTTTCTGTCCCAAAATTGCAATATTTCCTCAGTCTTAAGTATATTTAAGTATAACCCAGGCGAAACAAATAATAAATTTATTACTTCTCAGTAATTTCTATCCAGTGACATCATACCAACGAGTTCAAAAAAGAAAAAGAACGCGACAAATTATTGTGTACGGTTCGGTCACTCGTTATGGTCCGCAATCGGTTGCCAGCGCAACGTGGTTAACCTCTAACGTCGAGAATTTTTTGTCCCAAAATTGCAATATTTCCTCAGTCTTAAGTGTATTTAAGTATAACCCAGGCGAAACAAATAACAAATTTATTACTTGTCAGTAATTTCTATCCAGTGACATCGTGTCGACGAGTTCAAAAGAAAAAGAACAAATTATCGTGTACGGTTCGGTCACTCGTTATGGTCCGCAATCAGTTGCCAGCGCAAGTGGTGAAAATCTTCTACATCGAGCTTGTGTAACACTGTGCATATCATGGTTTGATTAGAAACAACATCACGCTACTAGATTCTTTGATAATAAAATCGGTTTTTCGAATTTTCTGCAGAGGGGAGAGAGCTAATAAATCGTCATTTGGTTCGACCGGTTCACCAATTTGGTGCACGCGTGGGCGGGCAGAATTCCGTGACACCATAAAGCTCTCCGTATCGCTAAGAATCGCCGGAGTACTATTATAACGAGCGTGAACCAGGCGCGATACGAAACGCTGACAAGGGTACAAGCCAGGTAAACAAGAACTTGCGCGAATCGTCGGAGACGAGATTTAACGCGATACGTGTTAACACGGCCGGTTGGACACCGGTGGTGCTTAGCTTTGCAACTTAGTTGAGTTGCAGTTTAGGTCGACCCCTTTTTTTTTTGTTTTTTTTGTTTTATATCGCCGTGGCGTTTCTTAAGATAGAAACGACCAGGATAAATTGTACCAGATTCTTGTAGATGAAATCGCTAAACTCTCAATACAAATTTGAAAGTTTATAGCTTCTCTGGAAATAGTGTAACGGCGGGCAATTTTATGGCATGTGCGAGGCCATACGTCGAACTTAACTTCAATGTTACGTGTATTTCGCTTTTCACGTACAAGGAATTTTTATTAACTATACTTTTCTTCTATCGAATACTGTTGCTTTCGAAGATCTTGTATTTTTGCTAAATATTTATTTACAATTTTTTAAAATAAATATTTAGTAAATATTTTTATTTATTTAGTAAATATTTTTATTTATTTAGTAACTATTTAGTAAATATTTTTATTTATTTAGTAAATATTTAATAAATATTTAGTTTATAAATTGAATTAAATTACATATTGAAGTTAAGACACGTGATAACGAGTGAAAATAATTAAAAAGTAAGAGAAAAAAAATACAAGAAAAGAAATAAGAATGCAGAATATAAAGAGACAATGAAATAGTAATAAATAATAAAAAACCTTCTAATCTACGTAACGTAACATGCGTAGTAACGAATTACTGTGAACTGCACTCGTAGAAATATAAAAGGGCACATTTCTAATATACACGGATAAAACCTTTATTTTTACAAAATTTCTATTGCATCGAACGCTAGGAAAATTGCAGTTTTCGCGTGGATGTTGAAACGGTATCTTGGAAGGACATTCGTACGATTCTCTTCGGTATCTTAAAAGGAGAATGGCGCTATTATTGCGTAAGAATGGTCGAACAACTATACCTGACAACTATACCTAACACATAATACCGCGAACACGAACGTCCATATATTATACAGTGAACGAGAATGTAACGTGTTTTTGCGTTTCATTGTTCACGTTTCTGCAAGATAATTGTGTATGTGTGTGTGATTATTAAACTCATTATTCATAAGCTACATGCGTTCCACAATCTGCAATTTGTATTTTAAAATTGTCTTTTGAGTCTTAAAAATTGGTGCCTCTTAGGGTGAAAGATTCATTGCATATCTGTACGTGTCAGTAAATTATGTAAGTGGTAAAACGAGCAGAGGTGTGAAATATTTTTTACAGAACAATTCACAGGTGCAGAAAGATGTAAATATTCAAATTGATACTAATTAGACATTCCTGTAAATTATGTCGATCAAAATAAAAGATGTATTGCGACGAAGGAAATACTCTAACAGTGATATTAATTGAACTCTCTTACTTCTGTAGAAAAATGATTAAAGAAAAAAAGAAAAAAAAGTATGAAAGAAATATCATCTCGTCTCGGGCGAGCAACGGCCATCGAGCGTTGTCGACAAAACGGCCATTAATAGGTCATACCGGCGTTAATTAATTTATGAGGTGTTAAAGCGACCTGCAGAGTCGAGGAGGGTGCATTAAAATGCACCCTTCGAGGCTGCTGCACCGCGACGCGACGAAGAGGACTGGCCTTTGCCTTTACACGCGCCGTTCAACGCACGAAACAGCCGGGAGCAGGAAATCCGAAATGCACCGGCTTGGTACGCACGATAACTAAAGAGAAGGTCCTCGCGATTCACGAGAAGATATCAACGAGGCGGTGCCTTGTCGCCGCTTTAATGACTTCATTTACATTCCATTTCGATGGTTTACGCCTGACGATTGAAAGGTGCCACCCTTTCTTTGTTCACGACACCACAGGCCTTGGCCAGTTCAAGCTGCTTTCAGTGTCGATTATTAAACGTCTTGCGCTGGAATAAACACGTGGATCGAGAATATTTGGCTCAAAATTCCAATATATTTTCTTAGTTTTAAATATATTGAAAATATAACCCATATCAACGCAAAACGAACATTAAATTTATTAATTCTTAGTAATTTCTATTCAGCGATATACCGATGATATCAAAAAGAAGACGAATTGTAGAGAGTTATTGTAGAGGGTTTGGTCACTTGTTATGGTCCGTGAATCAGTTACTAGCGCAAGAGGTTAACTGTGAAAATTTATTTGAGAATGTAACTGAATTCTTTATGAATTTATATGCTTCCTTCATACGAATTTGTCGAACGACTAAATTATATTGACGTATAACTGGTGTTTGCATGATAGATCGCTCGTTCTGGCCATCATCCATGATCATTCGTAGAAACTCGTGTTTAAATAAATGGGCACAATTTACAGAAGTTCAGTCTTTAGCTCATTTACTAAACGGTAATTGTCAAAAATCTTCGTATGCTTATGATTGATAATTGAGTATCGTTTAAAATTTCAAATTCGAATAAATGCTGTCCCAATTAACCAACCAATGAGAATCTAATTTGAAATTTAATAGATGTATGGATGTTGACTTCTATCTAAGTAGAATGTCTGCTCTACGCATGGTTTGACACGGACTGGACGTTTCTACTTACAGCTTTTAGCCACCAATACATTTACGTTTTATATATTTAAAATAAAATATCATTCTATCTGGAGATAAATATACATTTTATATATTTTTGAATTACGATTAAAAATACTATTAAATACTATTATTTGCAACCTTGTTTTTTGTGCCAGAACACAGATCCAAAATGTTACTTGGCCAACTATATTGCTTGACAACTTCCTCGTTCTAAATTGAAAAAAATTTTCCAGATAATGCTAAACTGTAAAAACGCGAAGAACGTAAAAAAAATCAAAGTAGGTACTCTAATGTCATAGTGATTAGATACATGTATCTACTTTGTTTACAGAAAGAATTTAGAACCTCAGTCACCACTTTATCTGCAGTCTTGTTATTATCTTAACTTTACTCTTATTACATTATTTTTAACAAAATAGTAATACATAGTTCACAGAATTATTTATTTACAACTTGTTACAGTTAATCTAATTTACAATCAATTTTTAGTTTCAGTGCAGTAGTTTGAAGGAAGTAAATTAAATAAATAATAATAATAACATTAAAATAAATCAATAATGAATAAATAGAAATTAATAATTAAATACTAATTCAGTAAACTTGAAGTAAATTAACAGAAAAGAGAAGGAATGATCGTTATAGTAATTTTATTCTCATTTACATAGGTATCCGAATGAATAATGTTTCTTTGGCGTGGCTTCGTTGACATAAACCAGCGTTGTGGGTTATAGAAAAACCAAACGTACGTATTGTGGTATATTTTGTTGAAAAAGTGAATGAAACACCGAACGAAAAAAATTTTCATTTCAGTGAAATTGTTTTCACTACATTATGAAACATGTTTGTATTTAATTCAAAAGCAATCGAACGATATTTATCTAACAATTTTAAACGCTAGATTCACGATGATTATTGGATAACCGGTGTCTTATCTTTTGATAAGTATTTTTCTTTCCTGCATAAAATTTTTTACGAATAAGCACTTTTAATGATAAAAAAGTTGCTATTTATAGTTTTATTTAAATAACAGTTCTTGATAATCAAGGAATTAATGAATCTAGAAATTAAATTAAAAGATATGAAAATTTATGAGATAATCATGCGATAGTAAAAATTAACAGTTTAAAGAAAATTATACATTTCACGAATAAGGAGTTATATATAAGTATGGTTAACACTTGGTTCAGTATATTTTAGAATACTAAAGAACAAAATGAGAAATATATATTAGCAAATTAGAAATTGTTTTAATACCTAATTTTGGTATCATTGCGAACATTAAAACCATAATGAAAGATTTGATCAATTAGATTTCTAAGAGACTTGCAAATCAGTAATAATCTTTTACTTATGTCATTCGATAGTTGCAATACGTATTATAAATATTATAATCCTTACTAATCACAACAACCTAATATTTCATGTTTTAACGACGCATTTGTATTATGTTTCTCATATCAAACTGCAAAAATATTGAGAAACAAGTAATATATGTCATCAGCAAACGATCTACGAAGCACGTAGGCTAAATAAATTTGTCAGTTTAGATTGTTCAAGTTTGTACAACGTAACCATGTCGAATATGTTAAAATTTATCTCCAACTGCGCTTACGTACGTGTTAAAACACAGTGTCGTTCGTAAAACATGAAAAACTATGACACGATTGTTACGGTTGTCGCTCGATTTATCGATCTGTATTTTTTTTTTTTTTTTTTTTTTTTTAATCAGAATGATGAGTATCAATATTGCTCGTTGGACCCAGCTAGCCGGGTGCAAGTTCTACACTGTGTGAATCGATGTTTCAACCTATAAATACCCAGGTCAATGGCAGCGACCAACAAACAGGCGACATTTCATTTCTGTTTCGTCATGGTTGAGGTAGATCAGTCACAGATCCACTCCGTTTACTCCCTCTCCCCAATTGTCCAGACCCTTTAATAACATTGATTGTGAGTTAATCGTCAGTTCTATCTGAGTTAATTAACCTCATGCGCTGGAATGACGTGCCACGCACGTCGAGAACTTTTTGTCCCAAAATTGCAATATCTTCTCAGTTTTAAGTATATTTAAGTATAATCCAAGCGAAACAAATAATAAATTTATTACTTCTCAATAATTTCTATCCAGTGATATCGTACCGACGAGTTCAAAAGAAAAAGAACGCGACGAATTATTGTGTACGGTCACTCGTTATGGTCCGCAATCAGTTGCCAGCGCAACGTGGTTAACCACGCACGTCGAGAACTTTTTGTCCCAAAATTACAATATTTTCTCAGTTTTAAGTATATTTAAGTATAACCCAGGCGAAACAAATAATAATTTTATTACTCCTCAATAATTTCTATCCAGTGATATCGTACCGACGAGTTCAAAAGAAAAAGAACGCGACGAATTATTGTGTACGGTCACTCGTTATGGTCCGCAATCGGTTGCCAGCGCAACGTGGTTAAACCTCGTGCCACGCACGTCGACAATTTTCTGTCCCAAAATTGCAATAATTTTCTCAATTTTAAGTATATTTAAGTATAACCGAGACAAAACAAATAATAAATTTATTATACTTCTCAATAATTTCTATCCCGTGACATCGTACCGACGAGTTTAAGAAGAAAAAGAACGCGACGAATTATTGTGTACGGTACGGTCACTCGTTATGGTCCGCAGTCGGTTGCCAGCGCAAGGGGTTAATCTCTAAACTGTGCGTTCCTAGATTGATGTTCTTTTCATTTGAGATGAAAATAACAAGTTTGGAATACTTGGGGAAATTACTGTGCATCTTTAAATATTTCTTTCGGTATTTTGGCTAATCTAATCTGTTTGTATTTTTAGTAACTTTGTAATATATACCTTGCAAGTAAAATAATTTTCTCTCTCTCTCTCTCTCTCACTTTATTTTATTTGTAATATATTGAAATATTGAAAATTCCACGTTTTAACGCTTGTCCATCCACACATGCGTAAATCAACGTTCGTTCAAACTCATCTTTAAACACGAACGCGCGCGAAGTTCAAAATTCTGGCTGGCTGGCGGTGCAAAGTTTCGTTTCCAGTGCGAAATCGAACAGAATTTCTCGCAAAATATATTTCGCAACACTCGAGTCAGTGACATTTCTGCCTCTCCCACACGAGCAGCCGACCGCGTGTAACAGTGACTCATTCCCGAAGACAACGAACCCCGAAAGGAAACGAGGAGTGAATGAAACGATGAATGAATAGCCTTCTCATGAATGAATTTACTACCATCTTCACGCCAAGACTAACCGACCAATTTCTTTCTCTCTTCTCCATCTCCTCCTCCATATTTTTTCTTTTTATTTTCCCTCCGTTTTACTCCCATATTTTTCTTTTTTTTTTTTTTTATCTCGGTCGTTCTACTTCTCATCACGGGCGAGCACGCCAGCCGAGCTTCAATTAATTTGTCGTCGAGCTCGCCGCGGAATTAATCTTCTCGTTACTTCCGTTCTCCGTCGGTCTTCTTGTTAGGAACGAAACAATGATGTGTCCTTTACTTCACTTTTACATCTTTTAGCAGCGACGAGGTAATAATTTGTTGGGCAACTATCAAAAGTCGTTAGGCTGTACCAAAATTCTATTCTTCTGTTAATATTTGGAAATTGTTAGTGACTTATTTACACGGATGATCGGTTATATTGGAATTTTTCTAACGTTAGTGTGAAATATATTGCGGATTTTTGTGCAAATTATAGTTTCAAGAATATGATTGAAAAGGTAGAATCTCTGTATAAAAAATTATTTCCAACACGTACATCATTCGTTATATCTAACGATTTTTATGCAAATTATTATAGTTTCAAGAATATGATCGAAAAAAGTAGAATCTCCGTATAAAATTATTTCTAATACACACGTCATTCGTTGTACCTGGATGTTTCATAAATTCCGACACACTCGAGAAAAAAAAAAAAGAAAAAAAATCATTCTTCGAATGCTTTGCACGAGGTTGTTACGGTTCTCCGTGGCATAGTAGTTCGAGAAAGTGCAACGGGAATCCACTCGATAGTCTGATTCACCAACACGTTCGATATGTGTATACCTTACTTCGTCTCGTACGTGAGACCGAGTAAAGTATTATTCAATCTGTGTACGTTGATTTAACGTTGGCTTCCGTCCAGCAGGCCAACTCCAAAAGCTGAAATAAAATGACGCCCGGCATTGCCGTACTTGGAATTCACGGCTGACACTTGCCAAACGGTTCGTTAAAGCCGATGATTCGTTGCTTGCTGGCGAGAGCATTGCGATTCTGTGCGTTTATGAAACATTTCATAAACAAGCTTGTACAGATAATACTCCAAATGGATAATACTCCCCCCCCCTTTTTTTAGTAAATTCTTCGTTGGACTTTTATTTAAAACATTATTTTAACTATTATAACAATTTTACTTATTTATAGTATAATTATAGTTTATTACTATTATAGTATAGTTATTATTATAGTGTAATTATAGTTTATTACTATTTTATTTATTTATAGTACTATTATAGTATAGTTTATTGCTATTTTATTTACTTATAGTATAATTGTAGTATAGTTTATTATAATTATACAACTGTTTTATTTAATTTATATTAATTTATTATAACCGTTCTACTTAATTTATATTAATTTATTATAACTATTTAATTTATAGTATAGTTATAACTATTTCATTTATTTATAGTACCATTATAGTATAGTTTATTGCTATTTTATTTATTTATAGTATAATTATAGTATAGTTTATTATAATTATATAACTGTTTAATTTATTATAACTATTTTATTTAATTTATATTAATTTATGATAACCATTTTACTTAATTTATATTAGTTTATATTAGTTTATTGTAACTATTTTATTTATTTATAGCACTATTATAGTATAGTTTATTGCTATTTTATTTATTTATAGTATAATTATAGTACAGTTTATTATAATAATATAACTGTTTTATTTAATTTATATTAATTTATTACAACTATTTCATTTAATTTATATTAATTTATTACAACTATTTAATTTATAGTACAGTTTATTATAATTATTATAATTGTCAAAAACTCGACAAGCATCCACATTTCAAATCCTGCTGAAACACATTTTTTCGCTACGTCGAAGAAATAATATTTCACTTGCAAGCGATGTCGATGCGCAAACAACGTCAGGGAGGCATTGACTTCCGGTTTTCTTCGGTGGCTGCGAATCAAGTCGGATTCGTTTTAGCTTCGACCGGCCGGACACATGCACCGTGTTATTTGCAACTGCACAATCGTTATTGTTGCCTGTCCATCGATTGTCCCTATGGTTTTCGTCCACTTGCCCTCCCTCCCAGACATGGCTGTCGCGTGACAAGCCGCAACACCAACCCGCTTCCTGTCCATCCTGCCCGTGCACGCGATTCGAATTCGCCACGTGAACCTGTTTCTTAACCGTGAATTTATCAAACGAACCATGATTTTCGTCGACGAGCTACTTCAGTCGCGCCAACCAGTGAGAGAGAGATTCTCAATAGGATAATCGAAGCAAATCTTACAAATAGATTCTGAACGTGTCGTTTTTCTAAATAAGCTTCGGACAATTTTCTACTACCTGAGAGCAAACTTTCATTTATTTAACATCATTGAGATCCCTGTTGGTAAAATTGGTCCTTTCTGTCCTCAATTTTTCGTCTCAAGTGTTTCAATTGGTCGTACCGGGGTGGCTGAAGGGTTTGAAAATGTCATAACTCGTTCGTTTTCAATGTTGGTTTTTCACACGTAAATGCCATCATTTATGTTTCCAAGTAAAATAATAAAAAATTGTAAAAGAACATGTGTTTGTAAAAGTTTATGTTTGTGTTCATTCTACATTTAAACGACATTAATCGCCGATTTAAATGAAAATGGTAAAACTTTCGTTTGCTTTTTCAGGGCCGTGAAAGCATTCCAGCAGGTGCTATGGGTGGAACCAGGATTTCCACGAGCCTGCGAGGTTCACCTACGGCTCGGCTTAATGCTGAAGGTCCACGCTGACTTCGACGCCGCCCTGAAGCATCTGACACTCGCTCTGATCGACGCCACGACACCTGCCTCCTTCTCCAAGCTTGAAAGTGAGTTCTTGATTCTCTTCTTGTCCCTTTTCTAGACGATCGCCTACGCGCATCCCTCCCGTCTTCGTGAAATTCAACGTGAAACAGCTGCCGACCGTGTACCGTGCGTTTTTACTCCCGAAATCTTACACTCCAATGCCATATGTTCGTTTCTTTCTTCTTCCTCTTTTTTTCTGTTTTTTTTTTTTTCGAAAGATCTCCCGAAATGTCGACTCGAAGTTAGAGACTGTTGAGTATAACACGACAAACTTGTTCTTCGATTTTCTATTTTAATATTCCTAGATCGACTAGATTGAAAAATTGAGAATACTGTTTGAGAATTATTGGCAATAACTTTCTGCTAACGTCAGACTAACGTTATTGGATGATAAAATGTTCCAAGCAATTTAATTGATATTCGTTAGGCGAACCTTGTTCTCAATGTACCCGCGAGCAAAGGAGGATTTTGCGGAAATGTGAATGGGAACTTTCACTTTCTACGGGGCTCTCGCTTTTGTACAGATATATCTCATCGGCGAGGACGAGCTTTGCGTCAAATTAAAAGCCGTCGATCGCGTTCTCTCGGATATCGAACTCCTGCGGATTGATTCACTTTCACCGAAACTTTGGCGGATTGATTCTGGTTTCCTTTGTTCTCTCAAAGAAGGATCTCCTAATGTTTTAATTTTCACTCGACCTAACACACCTGACGAAACGGACTCCGAATCGCGCGAAAGTGTATAAAAATCGGGAACGTAATTTCAGTGAGAGACGGGGTGAGATAAGTCAAATAAATTTCGTGGAATTAAAAATACTACGCTAAGCTCAGCTCTTCTCACTCCATTAAAATTCGCCAACCAAATCCGATAAATCCGTCATAAAGTGTGCAAGCACAATTAACCCACAAATGAGAGAGTGAAAGGCGAGCGAATGAAAAAAAGAAGAGCCCTGTGTGCGAGAGATACGAAAAGGAGTTGAAATAATCCCGATACGGGATCACGCGTCCGCACTTTTAACATATTATTTAACGAGCCGCGATGAAATCGATATTTCCCGCCTTTTATATACCTGCGCGGCCACGTATTGACAACATCTCGACCCCCCTCAGGCCTTTCGCTGCTTGCCTATCGCCTCGAACTTGACCCTCTTTTCTTTTTTTAACGTGATACAGCGATTCCCGTGTCACGTGTGACCTACGATAACACATATCACGCAGTGGTCGATGTTTTAAGGGCGCGTTAAGCGCGGCCTTTAACGATTTTTCTTCAACTCGCACGTGCAACGTTGCGCGCACGTTGGACGAGGAAGTTCTCGGGGGTGTTTTTCATACTTTTGCTTTCTTTCGCACCCTTGGGAACGGTTACGATGTCAGTGGGTAATTTTTTTAAACCCTCGCTTTAAACGGGATAATGGGATCGGCGGAATATAATTATATTAACGGTTGTAGAATAAATATCGTTCTATCATTTCTCTGGATCTTCTCTCCGCCGTGTTTCAATTTTATTCTGTTGTTGTTCCTTTATCTGTACTGTACACAACTTAGGCTAGTACTAACTAACTCTTAATATAAATATATTATATGAACAGTAATAAATAATAAATGTATGATATATATAATAAATAATGAGTGTATAAATATGTAATATATATTATAATTATTTATAAATATTTATTAATATTAATATTATATAATATATATAATATACTATGTTATTAATATAAATATTAAATAATATTTAATATTTATATTAATAATATAATATTTATATTAATAACATAGTTGTACATGTATAATATTTATATATAAATGTATATATGAACAGTAATAAATAATGAATGTATAATATATATGATAAATAATGAGTATATAATTATATAATATATATTATAATTATTTATAAATATTTATTAATATTAATATTATATAATATATGTAACATACTATGTTATTAATATAAATATTACATAATATTTATATATAAATGTATAATATAATATAATGTAATAAATATTTTATATGAACGATATGTGAATGAATTTTCAAAGGAATTTACTGACCATTTGGATGATAAACTCAAGGTGCAAAGAAATTTATCAACTGGCTAAACTTCGTCTGAAAATAGAGCTAGGAATAAAATTCTGAATCAGAGTAACAAATATTAAATATCGTATAAATATCGTATAGATAGTACATAGTATATGACGATTCTACGTAACAATTTATCAAGCGGCACGAGTGGAATAGAACGTTAAATCTCGAGCAACAAGAAGGAAGAATTTCTTTTTGTTGCACAGCTTCGTTCGCGTCACTTTGAATTACCAAGAAACACGAATGAATCGACCGGAGCTCTGCTTGTTCTGGACTGTTTCAAGTATAAATTTAGTGTACCAGCAGTTCGCGAACAACTGGCTACACAATGACGCTCAATGATGTTCTCCAAATTAAATCACACAGAAGAACTGATTCATCGTTCGAAGGAATTCCCATCATTCAGCTTAGACACGAATCATTTTTGTTTACCGAGAAATTGGTTTTTTCCCCTCCCTTCGACGGAAGTTGTTATAAAACGAAGCGAACCTAAAGGCACGACCCACCGAGATTTTAAGCCAGTATTTTGCCAACAATCCTAGAGAACTATTTACGTGCACCATAGTTGAATCAAATTGGAGACGTGAGTTTAGATTTAAAAATATAGAAAATAGAGACTGACTAAACTAGAAATAACTAAATTATTATTTCACATCGTTTCATAATTAAATTATAATTGATACAGTATTATTTTAATTTAATCAAATTGAATTCGTATAAAATTATCGGAGAACTTGAAAGTAAATTCCTACCGGAAACGTTCAATTAGAACATTGAACTTCTCTAATGAAAATCCCAATGAAAACAGAATGTACAGTCATTCAATTTAATATATATGTATATCTGTAGCGTGTTTTAAATATTATAACTAACAATATACCTACGCGATGTGCATAATATCACGTACATGTATTATAAATTCAACATTATAAATTCAAATGTGCTATACAGTTGATAAATACAGCTGTACAAAGAATTAATTAATTCATATGGTGCTCTGTTATAATTGCAAAGTGTATCAACAATTGTGTAGTCGCGTGTGATTAAATTACAAATGTGTGACATAATATAATTCTCGCTAAATCGATTTTTAAAATGGACAAATTGTTAAATGAATTTTTCAAATTCGTGTTTAGAATTCGTGACGTAATTTAATCATGCAGTTGCTGCAGCGTGTGCAGTAGTCTACGATTTTGTACTCTACGATATTGAATTGGTTTTTCTTTTCGTTTTTTCTATTGTTGCAGTAAAATTTCACATTGCCCATTTGTACGAGGTCCAAGGGAAATATCGTCTTGCTAAGGAGCATTACGAGGCATTGCTTAAGGAGAAAGCTTTACCTTCCCACCTGAAGGCCGACATTTGTCGTCAATTAGGTGAGTCGAAACAATAATTCACATAAACGCTTTACCTTCGCATTTATACTTACTAATCTTACGAATACGCACACGAGTATCACATCACAATCAGAACATCAAATTTCTATCCTAAATCTAATTTAAATTTTTAACCACAGTTCGCTCGTTAAATTGCTGGTAAATTAATAAAAAAAATAACACTAATTAACCAGTAGCTTGAACTACTAATGAAAAAATAAGTAAACTAATTTCATCCATTTGCAACAGTTACTTGCAAACCAGTCTATTTGTTGCAGCATTTCCATGATAATTAATTAGATAATAATCCAATGAAATCCATTAAATTTCGTATTAGTTTAAATCATGGGTGCCTTCTATGGGCCGAATTTTTAAATATAAATTTAAAATTTTACGCAACGGAAAGTCAACAATTATTATATAAACCTGTATATGCAGATTAAAAAAGATACTTACCAATTTTAAACAATTTTATTATAATTAATTCACTTTTTAACTTTTGAAGTACTTGTACCAATCGTCGTCAATATTGTTATTGGTTATCTCAGAGACATTGTATAATTAAGACGTATAGGTCATCTTGTGAAAGAGCTAAATCTGCTAAAATCTGTCAATATATTATTGACCTGAAAGTTACGCGGACTCGTAGATGGTTAACAGTAATTTCGCACGACGGCAAAAATTTAACAATGTAAAAACGACTTTTAACGAAATTGAATTTCACCCATGAATTTAAACGATCGACCGTTCGACTCTGTTATGGCCCAAGCTGTTGCATTCACATTATACATCGTGTAACGCTGTGCAGCAAAAAAAAAAAATACCATTCTTCGCGCAGCTAATTAACCCTTCAACCCTCTCGCCACCGCGCGAAATCACACGCCGGGGCGAGTCGTTTTTCTCTCGTCTCGCGAAGAGCTGTCAGCTGCTCGCGACGATTCGGCTTAAGGCCCGAGCCAAGTGTACGTGCAAGTAGCAGACACGTGTATTGATTTATTCCGGGTTGGGGTGGCCTAGCGATGAGATAGGGCGGTGAACGTTGCCAGCAGGGAGGGAGGACAAGGGGGAGAGTATGCGTATTCGAGAGTGAGAGGAGAAAGCAGAAAGCAAGGGAGAAAGAGACAGAAGAGACCAAGAGAGAGAGAGAATCGAATTCGATAAGGAGGCGAGATTGTGAGAACCATTTTATCCCGTCACCCTTTCTGCGTTTGTCTCTTTCTCTTCTATTCTCATCCACCTTTTTGTTTGGACTTCAAACTTTTGATTGGATTTCTCGAGGCTTGTGTTTTTTCGCGTTTATTTTCGTGCGCGTTTTTTTCTTTTTTTTATGTATATATATATATATATATATATATAAAAGCTTATTTTGTTTGTTGCATTGGTTCTTGTTTAGGGGGATGGGAATTGAACGAATAGGGGAAAGTAAATTGAAGTAATAAAAATTAAAACAGCCGCCTCTTCAATTTTCAAACTCCTCTCAGCATCGTAGCAAATAATCTTGGTCGATCAGTTTTCAATCAATTAATATCGTTTTCCACAGTCATTGACCGCTTCAATATTTATTAACGTTAGCATTAATAACAATAAATGAATTTTCGCGTCTGTCATTCACGCTTGGACGTTATTCAATTAATATATATGACGAATTGATACAATTTTTTTTATGCTGTCTCGCTTGGTTAAATGTTACTCGAGCATAAAAAGTTATTTCATTCTAGACGCTAATTATCAAATATATTATATAACGTGTTAGTAGATATCCTTCGTTCTTCAATTTTTATTCTTTGTTCGCTTGAAATTTTTTTTTACCAATTCCCTTCACTTTCTCTGCTTCTCTCACTCTTATTAGCTCCTCGTTTTACCCCTTTTATAGCGACTCTCTCTCTCTCTCTCTCTCTCTCTTTTTCTCTGTTTCTCTATCATTCTCTTTCTCATTAACTTTCATCATACTCTGTTCCGTTATTCCTCATCCTCTGCAAACCATCCTCTTTCTTCTCTCTCTCTCTCTCTCTCTCTCTCTCTCTCTCTCTCTCTCTCTCTCTTTCCCCTTTCACCCTCTCAATATTCACCTCGCTTCTTTCCTCGCCCTCCAGTTCCTCGATTCGCTGTGCCAACGTCTCGCGGCTGGCAGATGGCACACGGTGATACCTTCAACCCTTTCGCTACAGAAGCTATTTACCTTGGAATTAAACGCGTTTCTTTTTTTTTTTTTTTTCTTTTTTGATACACGAGTTGAAGGAAGAAAATTTTTGCTCGAACATTTGAATAATTTGTGTCACTCATATGTTACATATGTGAATAATTGCAAAAATTATATAACGTAACATATTTATTATTTGTCAAATATTAAGAGACCTATTGATCTCATACAAAACACATGATCTAGATTAGATTAGTAATTCTTAACTATTTGTGTGTTATATAGAAAGCTGAAAGTTAAATTGATATTAGATTAAGGTCAATCTACAACATTTTACTACAGATATAAATTTTATTATATTTATTAAAATTAGACGCTAGACAAAATTAGTGTTAATACAAATAGTAATCACTCTAACCTAGTCATCAATTTCACTTCTATCGTTTCTTACAATGCAGAAGAAGATAAATTATATTTTAACGTAATTGAACAATTCATCGGCATGTTAAAGTTCTTCGTTATTTTAATTCTTTGTGTGTACCCGAGTTGTGGAATAAATTTTAAATCTGGACTCGTTATGTCAGTTTGCGAAGAAGATCCGAAGGTTCTTTTGACGATGATCCGAGGGCAAAGCGTCGTCGTGCATAGACGCAATTTTCACGTGTGCACGAGCACATCCGCCACCCATATCTTTCGTCGCCGCGTTATTAACTCGCTACCTCACGGATTAAAGCGGTAGTTAAGCTGGTGAAGATTGCCGGTTCGAGTTATGGAATTATAATTGAACTTCGTTACTAGACGAGCATTTAACCGACAAATCTGTTTCGAGCACCGATGAATTTCAATTTCAGTTCAGCACGCTTGCGTTTTGCCATTTGTCGATTTCAACGTTTCCAAGTCAGTACACAAGTCTAACACACATTGTATTTTATTACTGTCTTTTTCCCAATTTGTCTTACCTCTCGATCTATAACGTAGCCGTAGGAAACTGTTCTACAGTTCTATTTGAGAATTCGAAGAGCGTAAAGAGAGAGAACAACTTAAATAGATTGAACAAAAATGTTCTTCGAAATTCCAAGATTTTTTTTTAGAAAGAGAAGCAACAACTTTCTCGGTTATTTTTCTTTTCTAATGTTATGCTAAAATACGAAAACTGAAAGTTCTTTTTAACCGATTGCGCTGGCAACCGATTGCGGACCATAACGAGTGACCGAACCGTACACAATAATTCGTCGCCTTCTTTTTCTTTTTGAATTGATCGGTATGGTGTCACTGGATAGAAATTATTGAGAAATAATAAATTTATTATTTGTTTCGTCTGGGTTATACCTAAATATACTTAAAATTGAGAAAATTATTGCAATTTTGGGACAGAAAATTGTCGACGTTAGAGGTTAACCACGTTGCGCTGGCAACCGATTGCGGACCATAACGAGTGACCGAACCGTACACAATAATTCGTCGCGTTCTTTTTGAACTCGTCGGTACGATGTCACTGAATAGAAATTATTGAGAGGTAATAAATTTATTATTTGTTTCGCCTGGGTTATACTTAAATATACTTAAAACTGAGAAAATATTATAATTTTGGGACAAAAAGTTCTCGACGTGCGTGGTTAACCACGTTGCGCTGGCAACCGATTGCGGACCATAACGAGTGACCGAACCGTACACAATAATTCGTCGCGTTCTTTTTCTTTTTGAATTGATCGGTACAATGTCACTGGATAGAAATTATTGAGAGGTAATAAATTTGTTATTTGTTTCGCCTGGGTTATATCTAAATATACTTAAAACTGAGAAGATATTCTCGACGTGCGTGGCACGAGATTTAACCACTTGCGCTGGCAACCGATTGCGGACCATAACGAGTGACCGAACCGTACACAATAATTTGTCGCCTTCTTTCTCATTTTGAATTGATCGGTACGATGTCACTGGATAGAAATTATTGAGAGGTAATAAATTTATTATTTGTTTCGTCTGGGTTATACCTAAATATACTTAAAATTGAGAAAATTATTGCAATTTTGGGACAGAAAATTGTCGACGTGCGTGGCACGAGGTTTAACCACTTGCGCTGGCAACCGATTGCGGACCATAACGAGTGACCAAACCGTATGTACAATAATTCGGGTTACAGCAAAGAGGTTAGATTAAAAATCTGACTACACAATTCTGTGTCTATCTCTAAACGCCTGAGTTAGTATCTTTGCTTCTGGAAATAATGTACGAAAGATTTTTATCGATCAAGAAACTACTCCAAAACTTCTGCATGTCAGATGTCGACTGGCTTGATGTATATTCTATGTACATTTCAAAAGAGTAAAACAAAATAAAATAAAATAAAATAAATCGCGAGAAGAAGACGAAGGAAGGAAGAATGAAATATTCAAAGTGTCGATGCATTAAGGCCGAAGAACGCTCTCAGCAGCCGGATCGTGAAATGTGTGTTGCGAGCGTACTCGACTGCCGTTTAATGAGGCAGTGTGCGCTACGTGACACGGCAGGTAGAGCCGAAAGATTATACAGGTCAAGCTGCACGTCGTGCTGACCCACTTGCGCGTTGCAAATCCCTCGGCAAAGCGGAAGGCCGTGCAGAGGAGCCGCGCGGACAGCTCTGAATAGAGAAATGGCTGAAAGAAAACAGCAATGATCCTTGTACCTCGATCGAGGGGAGAACACGAGACTCTTACTTTCGTTCCTCGGATGACCAACCTTCGGATTTATGTGTTTTGCGTCTTGTTGCTTGCCAGTAATAGGGCGGGCGATTGAGAAATAGCTTGGCCGTGAGAACGTGGAAACACGGTGGAGGAAGCGTTGGAAACGTTCAATTTTTTGATACCTTTCAACATGTGCACGTTGCGTATACTTTTAGAACAATAACGACATGGTTATGGTATAAAAGTATCGTGAACGTTTCATGGTCAAAGAGAAGTATCGTAGCTTATGACTCAATTGGAAAACACATGTTTGTTTCATTTTCTAACTAAGTCAAACAAGTTTCATTTTTTCATTCACGAAATTCTCATTCTTCTTTTTACATCATATACAGAAAGACACGTGCTCTTACGTGCATGCTCATACGTTCTAACATGCTCTTTGATATGTAAAAATATTTCAAAGAAAGGAGTGAGTGCGCCAGTATTTGAATAATTCTTAAAACCCCAGGTGATAATACAACATTCAGTTCGTTCAATTCGTCGTCGTAAAGGTCCAATAGAAAAAAAAAAAAAAAAAAGGAAAAATAGGCATCAGCCAGTTGGTCAAAATTTTCGTAAAATCTTCAGCCACCATACCACCATGTCATCGTAACCACGAATTCTCACGTAAGTCATTGACCCTGTTCGTCGTGCAGGGAGAAAGCGCAGAAAATGTTCGGAATCCCGACTTTCCTCGAGATTTCGTGTATTTCGCCCGTTTCTCTTGTGTTTGCCCGTGCTTCCGGATTCCTCTCGTTTCTTTCGTTTTCCACTCCGTTCTCGTTTCACCGGCGTATAATGAACTACACAGTTGCCTGAGCAACGCGAGGTCGGAGGCATTTAAATGGTGGAGGCAGGATATCGACTCGATCTTCTCAACGTAATTTCCAGATGACGAGGGACGCGTGCCGATGTTTCGCGCCCTTCATGACTCGCGCTCGCCTATTTCTCGCCGCTCGATTCTTCGAGGCCGCGAGATCTTACGTAAGCCACGCGTAAATTGACGATTAATTCCTCTCCGATGGTACAGAATGAAATTAAAAATTCTAACATCTGTTTCATTTCAATTGCACAATCGTTATCATTTATTATCCTCGTCCATTTCTCACTATTTTCCAACGTAATGGCACATTTTTAAAATGCTACGTATATAATAAAGGAGTGGATATTGTAGAAGTTTACTTACATGCAACAAAATAATACAAATTTCGATAAAAGACAACGTTAACACTAGAACAACCAAGGACTAGAGCATAGAGTTATTCATCAGAGACATTAAAGTGAAAGAAATAAAAATACAATAGAGCCTGGACGAACCTTTGTTCGTGTATTTTACAAAAAAAAAATCATTTAAAAATCCTGTAAAAATACACCTTATCTAGAAAAATAATTATGAATTGGTCATTTTGGCCACTTCGGTAGTTCCAATGTTGAATCGTTAAAATTATTACATCGATACAAAGAACGGATGATAGTTAGATTAACATGAAACGGACTGAAAAAAATTCATTCACGTTTATATCGCCATTATTCACGCCTCTCAAACTTTTGCGCCCCCAACCCTTTAACTCTGAGAACACCTACCACTTTGAACATAGTTTCTGCAACATATTATAACCTCCTCCCCCCTATCGAGAATTTCAAACCTATCGTATTAGAGCAATAATCTCGCAAACGATCAAACACAAACTTATTGCGCAACTTGAACGCAACGAGCGGCCTCTCTCATCCTCCGCGATGGAGCTCAAGGAGTTAATTGCTCCGAAAACTTTTGCACTGCCCTGTACAGCTCGTTCATATTGGTCCCGAACGGTACAGGACTCTTTTACAACCTGTTTACGGCTTCTCGCGTGTCGACGTTGGGACCGGTTCGATACGACGTTCCTGTTTTTTTTTTCTTTTTTTTTTTTTTTTTTTTTTTTCTCTCCTCGTTCCTTTTTTCCTCTCCTTTTCTGCGCGATTTTTCCGCCGTGCTCGTTTCCGTGTGGACGGTGCTTAAACTTGACAGACATCGCACACTTTGTTCTACTTTGGCTCGAGTTGGCTTGTTTTGAAAGATAATTGTTAAAAATTGGAGAAATCGCTCTGTCCTGATTGTTCAAAATTTGGAACTCTTAACCACGTCAATTTCATTTTGACTTATTACTTTCGTAATAATCAGTAATTTTTTTAAATTTCTAAGTGGGAGGAAAATACGTAAACTTTCTAATTCTGTCATCCTCGTTTTAATTTTCGGCGCGCACTTTTCGAATCAGCAGATAAAACATTTTATTTGAAAGAAGACTATTTTA
This sequence comes from Frieseomelitta varia, assembly GCF_011392965.1. NCBI lineage: Eukaryota > Metazoa > Arthropoda > Insecta > Hymenoptera > Apidae > Frieseomelitta > Frieseomelitta varia. The sequence continues at coordinate 495,457 of NW_025110085.1, forward strand.
TATTACTATTTTTGTACATTTCTATTTGAAGAGATATTCGTCAGGTAAAGTACAACTGAATGTTGCCAGTTTCCACGAAGATTGTTTCCACCAAGATTAAGTTTCCATCATTACAAATTTATTCTTCATCTTAATTACAAGTTTTTATATTACAGCATCTCAAAGAAGGATTATTGGCACAGTTTAATTGAAATTAATTTTTAATTTAAACTCCCGAAGAACATCCAACTAATAATAAATTAGCCTTTCCTTTCCAAGAAGATTAATATAATATGTAATGTCAAAAGAAACAAAATGTATTTTTATTCATCTTTCAACGAAAGAATACGCGAGAAAGTTCCAATGAAATTCCGATAAAAGACCAGGAGAGACAGGTATGCATATAATAATCGACGATAAAGTGCAAGGTTCATCTATCCAATGAAAGAAGTTCTCCTGGATAATAAATTTACCTTTAATTTAAAGTTAATTCAATCTTAAATTTAAAGTAAATTTATCTACCAGTGTCGAATGTTGTTGCGTGAGACGTTTATCCCTCTCGTAAAATCCGCGTTGAAAAGTCGAAGAAGCGACGAAAACGAATGAAGCAAGGCCCGTGGAAAAATGAAGATAGAAACGATGGAAATAAAATATCGCGGTCCATTGTGCAACAACGGATGGAAGAAACGAAAAACACACGAGGATGAATGGACGAATGAATGGCGAACGACAATTAGAGCACAGTAGACGCTTTAATTTCGCCGGATGGTTTATGAACCGGCCGACTTAATTCCATTTAGAATCGCCGTGCGTTTAGCATCGCGTTCTACGATTGTGTAACAACTTGTTGCGAAACTCTCGTTTTCCCACGGCACGTATTTAATTTACAGGGCATAATACGTTGTGCAGCGGTGCCACGTGAATCGCTGTAATTAAAATCGGACGTTCAGAATGTCTGTCTGTCTGTCTGTCTGTGAAATTTCAAGAAGGAAATGAAAACTACGGATTTTTATTGATGTTAGTTTGCAGTTTGCGAATTATCATCGATTGGAATGAAACAGAATTACAATAAACTGAAATTGGGGGGGGGGGGGAGAATTTCAAGAAGAAAAAGAAAAACTGCGGATTTTTATTGATAAAAATTTATCGATAAATACGATCGTCAAATTTTTGATCTTGATACATGCAGCAATTAATAGTAATATAAAAATTCGTAATAGTGAGTATTAATGAGCAAAAATTCTGAATATCTCTGGAAACTCTCTTTACAATTGCACTCACTACGATTCTAAAGTCGAACTTTGAACATTGCGATTGAATGTAATTGAATTTTCCTGAAACAGTCTGTTTCTTCATTCAGATTTAACCAAATTTAATCCCCCAAAATAATTGTTCTTATTTGAAAAAGATTCGAGATTCGACGCCTCTCCTCTGATGAAACGATAGATCTCGGTTTGAGAATTCCAAGCGGTGAACGAGGGAGGAGGTCCATCTCGAGGAACGTTTCGATTATTTTCCCAAGAACAGAGCGAGAGAGACCGCGTGCAAACGCTTCTACGCCTATGTTTATAGAGGGTTGTAATTCGAGACTGCTACGAAGGGAGAGTGGGGTAAAAGTGGCTACCCTAGGTTATACCTGCGAAAATCTATTCAGTTCGGTACTCGTCTAGCGTTCCAGCAACAACACGTCCCGCAATTCGTAGCAATCCGCCAGGGAACGTTGGTCTCTCCCCGGCTCCCGGCCTCATTTTCCATTCGCGCGCGCCAAATCCACGATTTTCTCTTACTTCGCGCGATTCGTTTGTGACGTGAAACGATCGCATCGGTTTTCGTGCAGTTTTCGTTTCCTGAGTTGAAGAAGGAAGAGTACATTCAATTTTGATCGAACACGGAAGTAAAATTTATCCATCTGCCTAACGATATTGCAAGTTTAGAAAACGAAGATTACACGAAGAAAGTATGAGTAAATCATTGTTACATTTGAAAGAGAGGAAAGGATTCGTTAAGTGAAGTGCGATTGAAACATTGGGAAGGGATTCGTGAAATTTATTAAGTAATCAGACTTGTGCGTTTTTCTTTTTTTTTTTAAATTTTAAAGCGTGAATATGCAACGTGATATTCAAAGGAGAATCAATATCAATTCCATTCCTTCAATTGTAAACTCAAGAAATTTGCAGAAGTTTGCATTTTACTTCGAGTAGGAAGAAGACCAAAGTTGACTTCAATTGTTGAACATACATATGTGCCGTGTGTTGAAAAGATTTTGGTACAATCTCCTAACTGGAGATTTCAAGCTCTCGTGTCTTTCACGTTCTGTCAATTTACTTGTCCTTATACCTAAAAGATGATAAGCTTACATCAGCTTGTAAATATTAAGTAAAATACTCGTGAATCATTGAACATAATAACACAATAACATAATAACATAATACACAGTACTATACATAATATTACATACACAATATTACACAGTACTATATTACATACATATAATACATAGTACTATATTACATATACATAATACACAGTACACAATATTACACAGTACTATATTACATATACATACTACACAATATTACATACACAATATTACACAGTACTATGTTACATACAAATACACAGTACTATATTACATACACATAATACACAGTACTATACACAATATTACACAGTACTATATTACATATAATACACAGTACTATATTACATATACATAATACACAGTACTATACACAATATTACATACACAATATTACACAGTACTATGTTACATACAAATACACAGTACTATATTACATGCACATAATACACAGTACTATACACAATATTACACAGTACTGTATTACATAATACACAGTACTATACACAATATTACATACACAATATTACACAGTACTATATTACATAATACACAGTACTATATTTCATACACATAATACACAGTATACTATACACAATATTACACAGTATTATATTACATACATATAATACACAGTACTATGTTACATACACATAATACACAGTACTATACACAATATTACATACACAATATTACACAGTACTTAAAGTGCACTTGATTATTAATCGATTTTAAATTAATACTGTTAATTAAATTAACAAAGTTAAATATTAATAAATTTATATTGAATTAAATTCGTACGACATTAAATGTCATATCACAGTCGTACTAATTGATCTTTGGGTAACCGTGAATTTACAGCACGTTTGAAAAAAAAAAAAAAAAAAAGAACAAACAGATGATCTGATTTTGTTCAGATTTGAATCAGATCGTTCAGTACGAACTCGTTTCATTTCTCTGTCGTGTCTCGTTATATTATAATATATATCGTGCGTCAATTTGTCGTTGCAGGATGGATGTACCACGTGGTTGATTGTACGGTGCTTGGGATAACGAGACAGCAGAAGCAAGCAATCGCCATCCACTGTCTACAAAAGTCTATCGAGGCGGAACCGAAGAGCGGGCAAAGCCTCTATCTGCTGGGACGTTGCCTCGCCGCCTCTGGAAAAGTTCATGATGCATTTATTGCTTACAGGTAATCTGTGACGTGCTTGAAATCCGCGAGGAGAGCGTTAATCTCGAAATTATTGCGCCGATATATCAAGCCAGACTCGTTAAGCCTCTTAGCTTCTTAAGGCAAGACTGACTAATTCCCGCCTGTTTGTGGTAGTTTCATTCTTCTCAAACGCTTCAGTTAATATTAAGTTTAACGCAAGAAGAAGAGAAAACAAAATGCAGGAGATTCTTCGAAAAAATTTCTCTATGCTTGAAATTTTTCTCATGCGAAAAAAATTTAACTTACGTATAGCCATATAATAGGATTATAAGAGATATTGAAAACGAAAACTTAATCGTGCCAAGATCATTTCTTTCTAATTAAAAGTTATCATTCTACTGAAGCTATCGTATACTCTGAAGTGATTTTCTTTTTTTTGCAATTAGCACCATATGCTGTACAGTTAATACAAGCTGTTTATTTATATTTGATGCGTTTATAAATAATTTTATAAATAGTTTATGTTACATTTTATGTTTATAAATAATTTTTTATTAACTATATTATTTATTTATTATTAATTTTATTATTAATTTTTTATATTATTTATTTATTTAATAATTTTATAAGTTTATGAATAATTTTTTATTAATTATATTTTTTATTTATTATTTATTATTTATTATTTATTATTTATTATTTATTATTTATAAGTTCATAAATAATTCTTTATTTTATTATATTATATATATATTTCTTAAATGTTGGTTATTCTATTGTTGAATCAATTATCGCGTATCATAGATGATCCCATGCGACACAGAAGTGTCGTCCACCTGCTTCGATGCCTTAATCCAGATCACTTACAAATCATCGTCAATTGCAGAAATTCCGTGGAAAAGTCCGAAGGAAACGCTGACACGTGGTGCAGCATAGGCGTCCTATATCAACAGCAGAATCAGCCTATGGACGCATTACAAGCCTACATATGTGCTGTACAGTTAGATAAATCACATTCGGCTGCTTGGACGAATCTAGGCATTTTGTACGAAAGCGTTAGTCAGCCAAAAGACGCTTTAGCTTGTTACGTCAACGCATCCAGGTAAAATGAATTAGTCAACCCAACGCGGTGAAATGTATCAACGACTATACATTCACCCTTGAACACTTTTATATTTGTAAAGAAATTTATGCGTGAAATTCCAGTGCATATAAATTTTTTGTTACTTTGAATTAAATATTCTTTTTTTTCATTATAAGAAATATCATTGTTGTGTTCACCTATCATATCGTTATTATCAGTATCTTATTATTATTTGGTGTTGTTTAGTATTAAAATTTAGTATTAAGTAAAACAATTAAAAATTTGTGATATTGGTTCATTGTTCAATATTATTATCTCTTTATTTATTATTATTTGTATGACTTAATATTATTATCTCATTTAATGTCAAATTTCTAATAGAAAAGTAATAATTATTATTATAAATAATATGAGAGAGGCTTGTTGCATTGGCAGCCCAGTAAATAATATCAAAATAAAATTTACGTGAAATGAAATTTCACCCATGAGAGCGTCTGATAGTTAATTATATCATTGTTTGTGATATTATCTGGAAATAATACTGTTTGTAAAGCAAAATTTACAATATAAATACATTTAAAAATTTTTACAGTCAACATTATATTTATCCCAAAAGATTTCTAGATTTTGGTACATATTTTTAGTATGTATCTTAATTGTGATATAATTATCAGTCATTTGATATGACTGTACGAAATTTTTTCCATAATTAGATTTTTTGGAGAGAGAAAATATTTCTTGTGTGAGAAAAATTCGTCCAGATTCACTTGTACTTACGTATTCATTGTATGTACCTCTCGTATAGTTTTGCGCTGCATAATGAACTACCTCCTCAATGATGTTTCAAGAAAGATCAGTAAGTCAAGGATAGGTCAGCATTTCAAAAAAAGTAAAAAAGATAAAAGGAGAGAAGTGAGGAGAAAGCAGAGGAAAAGACTGAAATGAAGACCTACCATAGAAATGAAAGCATCATTTAATGACACGACAATTGTTTTTCTTCTGTAGGGGTAATAACAACACACCGAATTGTACGGGCTCACTGGCGGGCCTGGGTGGCCCTAAGTCAGGCGGTAACACCCCGATGAACCCATCGCTTCAACAGCGGATCAGCTTTCTACAAAGTCACCTAAGCCAAGCACCAATGCCTTCCGTCGCCACCAAGTAAGTTGCTTCTATCATGTTTTCTTCCTTTTAACTAATTTTAATTAGTTACATTCACTGTAGAACCTTGATTCAACCCATTGAAGAGCAAGCAACATTGTACCATATATACAGAATAACAGAAGTCCACTAAATTAAAAATGTAATAAAAATCTTGATGGCTTCATAAAAGCATAGCCTGTCATATTGTAATAAACATTAGTAGGAGTAAAAATTCAGTTCTCAAACAGAATAAATTATATATTTACGAAATCGTTGTAAAAATTGTACGGTATAGTAGTAGAAAAGGACGAAACAAATCTTGGAATATCGTTTCACCATTTACATGTCAGAAAATATAATATTCATACTATATCACTCAGATACAATGTTAGCCTTCAATGTGTTAATTTGATTTGGACAATCTTTGTAAGAAAGATTGGAAAATGAGAATTAAAAAAACAAGACACGTTTAATTTTAAAAACAATTCTAGTAAAATGAAAACATACTGAAAATTGCTTCCTTAATAAAAAGGAACAAAAAAAATGTGTGACTTATGTTCTTGGCTTGGACAGAATGTGTCATGATTAGTCCAAATAGACAAGGTTCTGCTATACTTTAATAATCAATTAACTGTAATGCTATTATTTTCTGATTTTTTTGATATCTTATCTTAGGCACGAAGAAATTGGAGATACTTAGAAGATGATTGAAGTTATTTTAATCCTGACAAGTATAAAGCTCAAGGTTGTTATGTATATATATGTATATATATACATTTTCACATACACGCACAAAAAACAATTTTTGGACAAAGTAAATCATTTCCTAACTACAAATACTTTAACGAGAATGACCAAAGTATGACTCGATAATGTATGATGCAATTGGTGTTTAGCAAATATATAAATCTGTATGAAACAAGCAGTGGTGACCTTGAAAATGCCTCAACTTTCTTTTTTTCTACCTTATACCGTTTGGTTTGATCTAAAGCTTGTTTATTCCAACAAATAAGACAAAAATAAATTGTTGACGTTCAAGAATTTAGAATCTACAAGATTCTAATCGACTCTGGTCAAAAATACATTGTTTGTAAAGAAAAGAATTTGAAAATTATGAAAAAAATGATAGTTCTCTCTCTCTCTTAGAAACTGTTCACGTACGTACGTGTTGCAGATAAAGAGCAATTTTGTTTTGCCCACGCGAGTTAATCATTGAGAAATAAAAGGAACGGAACGCGAAAGGTTTCTTTTTTAGAAGGTTCGTTCATACCACCGAACGATTATCAAAAAGAAGCATGTATATTTAAGCGTTAATCTCCTTAACGTGTAATGTTTTTGTTCCATCAAGGAGGCGGCAACTGCCGTCTATAGAAGAGGCTTGGAACTTACCTATTAGCGCTGAGATGTCCAGCAGGCAGCAACAACAGCAACAACCACCCTCTGGTCCAGGTTATAAGTATGGTACGACACCTTCTGGACCACCGCCTCCTTATCCCCAAGGACAGGGACAGGGGCAAAATCTTAATACAAAAAGATTTAAGGTAAATTAAATTTTTTAGCAGTAGCAGAGAGAGACCTTTCATCTAAAAAGCTGTAGTAAATTAGGGCTTGATTTAGAAATGAATCTTAAATTTCAGCTTAAGATTTAATATAATGTTTTCGTCTACGATACCTGGATCGATCTTTAAAAAAAAAAAAAAAGAAAAAAACCACCTATTATTCGCCCGCACGAACTGCTCGATCGAGCCTTTATAAAAACGCCACCAACCGATGTCACGACTTCAGCGTTTTTTGTTCGTGCTCGCAAACTTAACGTCTTTATTCGAACAACATCTAAGCAATGAGAGCCTATTACACAACGCGAACCACGAATGAAAAAAAATGTTTCGACGTCGCGGTCAGCGAACTCCGTCGAATTTGAATAACCAACACCAACGTCTTTCGCGTTAGCGGCAATAAAAGGACGGCTATCATCCGTTTGTCAAACAATTCGTATGTGTAACACTTTGCCAGTTCTTCGTACATATTTTTTAAACTAGTTTTGTACAGTGTGTAGCTCGTCGTTGTAAGTAAAATCTTTCCGTGAGCGCGTTTTCTTTTGTAAAAATTGTAAATTATTCTTCTTCCTTGATGAATCAGGAAAAATTGAAGTTAGAATTAAATGAAACTTGTAGTGAACAGTTTATGATTCGTTTCTTGTATTTATTTCATCTTTATAATTGTATAAAAGTAGTGTATTAGATAGATTTTTATATATTCTTGTTTTGAATGATGAAATGAATTGTATTTTCAGCCAGGAGAAGAACCAATCTCTCCAGGCGGTCAGCAAAGACCGGCACCGTTTTATCTTACGTCCCAACAACTGCAAATGCTACAGTTTCTTCAACAAAATCATGGAAGCTTGACAGCGCAGCAGCAAGGTCTACTTGTTCAATTACAGCAGCAATACAGGTGTATGCAACAACACCAACAACAGATTAGATTACAACAACAGCAAGCTGCTCAGAGAGGATTGCGACCGGGACAACCGGGTTATCCTACAGGCTACAATCATACGCAATTAGGACAACCTGGTGTGATCAAAAATTATGGAATACCTCAGCAACCGGTACTATACTTTCCATTTTATATATGTATAGAAGATTTTATTCTTGTGAAAATCTATTCAAAAAAATATGAATCTATATAAATATTCACAGTTTAATCATGATAATATGACAAATTTTAAATGGTTACACTATTCTAAATAACTGTGTCCTTTGTTATAGCTGCAGCAAGGTGGAACTGTCGCATTGCAAACAGGATTCTCAGATTCGAATGTCGGCTACAACACAGTAGCGACTGGTAACAGCCAGACGCCGGGGATGCCTTATAAATCTGCCTCTGATCCAAATTATCCTCAGAGACAATTGACATCCAGCCAATATAACCAATACCAGCCTAACCAGTACACTGCCCAAGGTTATACTCAAATATCGTCCACGACGAGCAATTACCCAGAAGGTTCCGCAGGAAATAAAGACTTGGGTGTAACGGATCAAGAGCTACAAGCTCTGTTGTCCCAGAAAGATATCGCGACATCGTTAGCGGAGGATCTCTTAAAGCATTTCGGCTCGGAAGATTTAGACGTGAAGGAAGAGGCACCGAGTATTATTAATAACGGCACTTTAAGTTCGGGTCCGTTTTCTCCGTCAAATCTCGAAGAGAGTACAGAAAAGAGCAAAGAGGTGAAACTAGAGAAGATAGACGACACCCAGCCGTCGTCCACGTCGAAGCTCGAGGCGTACGAGAAGAGCAATACGAAGGCACCGGCTCCGGCTGTCGAGACGGTAAAGTGCGAGGCGACGTCAAGTACAAATAAAATTGAATCGGTCGCCCGGATAGAACCAGTGCTCAAATTAGAAAGTTTGTGCGAATCGCAACCGGAACAGGAGCTTAGCATAGATATGGATTCGAAGGCCATTATAGAGGCGTGCAAAGGTCGGGGATTGAACGGTGTACCGAACTGCTCCATATTAAGTGATCGTTCACCTCCGCCGGCGCCGCCTGATCCTCCAAATCAGAGGCTAACTAAGGAGCAACTTCTACCTCCGACACCTAGTGTTTATTTAGAGAATAAGAAGGATGCATTCAGTCCGCAGCTTCAAGAGTTCTGTCTAAAACACCCGATAGCTGTGATTCGTGGCTTGGCAGCCGCATTGAAGCTGGATCTCGGCCTCTTTTCGACTAAGACTTTAGTGGAGGCGAATCCGGACCACGGCATCGAGGTGAGAACGCAAATGCAGCAAACCAGCGACGAGAACTGGGATCCTGTGTTGGGGAGGAAAGTTTGGGGTTGTATCAGTCATAGAAGTCACACGACAATCGCGAAATACGCGCAATACCAGGCCTCGAGTTTTCAAGAAAGCTTGAAGGAGGAAAGGGAGAAGGCTCAAGGTATACATACCTCGAATCTGTCCGACTCGGACTCGAAGGATAGTACTGGTGCTGTCAGAAGGAAGAAAAATGCTTTTGGATTGGCGGGTCGACCAGGTTCGAAAATGTTACGATTTGGGACCAATGTAGATTTATCAGACGAGAGAAAGTGGAAACCGCAGCTTCAGGAACTAATGAAATTACCGGCGTTCGCTAGAGTCGTCTCAGCTGGAAATATGCTCAGTCATGTGGGGCATGTTATCTTAGGCATGAATACTGTTCAGTTGTACATGAAGGTATGTCCAATTGCTTAATTCTGCTTTTAATAACAATAGTCATTTAAATATCTATTTTCATTCAGTATTTTTATAACTCACAAGTTAGTTAGATGTAAAGAAATTTGAAAAGAATAATATTGGAACATTTTCTGAAGCAGCATTTTTATTTTCTTGTACAGGTGCCTGGTAGTAGAACACCTGGTCATCAGGAAAACAATAATTTTTGTTCTATTAACATCAATATTGGGCCAGGAGATTGCGAGTGGTTTGCAGTGCCTGATGCATACTGGGGTGTGATTTGCTCCCTTTGTGAGCGAAACAATATCAATTATCTCCATGGTAGTTGGTGGCCTTCTTTAGAGGACCTTTATGAGGAGAACATTCCGGTATATAGGTTTTTACAAAGACCAGGCGATCTTGTATGGGTTAATGCGGGTAAGTAAACTCCAAATAATTATAAATTGTGTAACACTAATTAAATTTGAAAGAAGCGTAAATAAAAATGAATTATTTTTATTATTCTATCAACATAAAATCAAGTTCAAAGTTTCCGTCAATGCCATGTTATCTCTCTAGGTTGTGTGCACTGGGTTCAAGCTGTTGGATGGTGTAACAACATCGCATGGAACGTTGGTCCTTTGACTGCTCGGCAATATCAACTGGCAATTGAACGATATGAATGGAATAAACTGCAATCATTTAAATCTATCGTACCAATGGTACATTTATCTTGGAACTTAGCAAGAAATATCAAAGTGTCGGATCCCAGATTGTTTGAATTAATTAAAAATTGCCTATTAAGGACAATGAGACATTGTTGCTTAATATTAGAGTTTGTGAAAAAAAAAGGTGTAGAAGTTCGGTTTCATGGACGAGGAAAAAACGAAGCGTCACATTACTGCGGCCAATGCGAGGTAAGATAATTTTAAATAAAATTAGCTCATAATTTTCTATTCTGCTAGAAATATTGTTATCCTCTATATATTGAAATTAATCGAGTTTATAAACTTTTGATGTGATATATTTTTTTTTTTTAAATAAAAGTGAACGTAATGCAATTCAATACCAGTTTAAATCCCAAAGCCAATTTAAATATTGTATAACCTTGATGCATCTAATAATTCTGAATTTTGTTCTTTCAGATTGAGGTGTTTAACATCTTGTTCATAAGAGAGCAAGAAAAACGACATGTTGTTCACTGCATGGATTGTGCACGAAAACAGTCTCCATCTCTGGAAGGTTTCGTTTGTCTAGAAGAGTACAGAATGCGTGATTTAATGGAAGTTTATGACGGATTTACTTTACACTCTTCTCTGACAACTCCCTCATCAGTTCAGTCTAACCAATCCTCCTGAGAATACATGCAACACAGATATTTGGACTTCTTAGGCACTCTACAGTGACTTAAGAAGTACAATATCTGTGTTTAAGAAGAATCATTACAATAAGCATTATTCAAGTACCTGAGAGCTATCATAAAAGAAGAAAAAATGTAAAAGATCAAAAACTTCTATATGTTCGCAAAAGTCAAACATCTGTCTCCATGCTAATTTTGATGTACGCACAATACACGTACGAAGCTAATAAATTTTAAATTTGGTAATTAGCAAAAATAATTAAAAATTATTTAGCATTATTTATATAATGATACTAACTGAAAAGTATAATATTCGAAGAATTTTATATTAAATTGATGTAGAAATATTGTTTCAGCTCTCGGGTATAGAAAATCGAAATTAAGTAAACGAAAAAAGACTGCGTTTTACTTATAAATTACTCGACCATCATTTGTAATCCTTTGATGACGTCACCGTGATATTGGTGCAAAACCTTTATAATAAGACATGCTCTGAATATTAGTTATTAAACTTGACCGCGTTTTCTATTGATTTTATATCGTGGCAAGTATCTGCAAAGCATTTAGTATTTATTTTCATCAGGAACAACGAGAAATTTATTATATTTTGTTCATAAATTTCACGCATTTTAAAAATTTTTACGAATAACAAATTAATAAAAGAAAAAAAAAAAAAACAAAACGAAATTTCATTCACTCGGAAATGTTCACTGCCAATCGTGAATATATATATTAAAGGATTACACTTGTCCAAAGTGATGAGGGATAAGCTGTCGTTAATTATTGTTATGAATTAAGATACGATTGTTAAGTATTGCAAAGCTGCTCAAGACGGACTTGTACATTTTTGTATACAAGCGAATTGAAATGATTATTGATTTTTATGAAATTCATGGAAATTATTATAGCACAGTTTTGAACGTCCTACTGCCAATAATAATTCGATTCTGAATATTGTAGCAATGATTATGTTCTCATATCAGTTCTGGAGACAATGAAATCAGTATCAGATTGAAATTTATTAAGAACAAAACAATTGCCGAGCTTTTCTTATAAATTCAAACGACGTAGCCAGAAAAACACAAAGTGGCATCGTGCTTCGCGATAAATTAATTATTGTGTCATAGCGGCTCTAAAATATTTGTACAGTAAAAAATACATTTTGTAACAATGATTTCTAAGATATACCAACCTCCGTGTTTAAAACAAAAAGATAATAATGGCGTTTCTCAATTTCATAGCCGGAGAAAAAACAGAATCGGCAGTCATTAGAGATCGCGGTATCATGTGCTGAAATTTCAATTTAATCTGTCGATCATGTTATAAAGCAGTAGTTGTAAATGAATTTATTTACATTGATTTTTAATTATACAAAATGTTTCATTGGTCTATGCAATTCATTTCAATAAATGAAAACTGTATAGATTAGTGATTTATTTAGAGTATTATTTAAAGTAATATAATTTTAACGAGTCTAAGGACGATGTGTAAAAACAAACCTCAACGTTAAAAAAACAGTTGGGAAACGCTGGTATAGAGTGTGTTTAACAGCAAGTAGATTGTATCTTCGTACAGGAGAAACGTACCTTCAACTCAGTCTCGTCAATTCACATTGGTGTATAGCTACGCCAAATGTACGTGCCAGAAAACAAAAAAAAAAAAAAAAAAACAAAAAAAAGAAAGGAGGGAAAAGAAATTCTTAACTACCACAAGTGTATAAATAATGCAATTCTCGTTCCGCCGAAAAAATGTATTTTCACAAACGCGTGAGAGAGAGGGAGAGAAAGGGAGAGAAAATGAAAACGAAAGAGCAAAAAAAAAAAAAAATGGTAGATAGTACAGGTCGTAATAAGATCATCGAAGAACGATGTATTTTTGAAAATTCTAGGAAATGCTAGTTCCGCCGAGTTAGTTAATCACGAACGACATTCGCATTTCTTTTGTAACCGCGCAACCAATTTCGATGTTGCATCATTGCAATATATATGTTGCACGATTGCAATATATGTGTGTATATATATATATATGCACATATACATATACATATACATATGTACACGTATATATATATATATATATATATATATATATATATATATATATATATATTTATATATTATATACAGCAATGACCCGAATATAAATGCTAGTTTCTGGATATGTTAATACTCTATCATTGAATCTTAACAAAAATTGTACGGGTCCGGAAAACTCGTATCCAAGAGTATTTTAATCCATGCACTCAAATGATCTCATTGCATGTAATATTGGCAGTAAATGACAATGAGCTCTCTGCCAGTATTTCGAACTGACTTGACAACTTTGAATAACAATTAATAAATTATGTATAAATATATTTAATGTAAAAACTAAGATTAGATAACGTGAAATGAATCGAAAGCAGAATAGCTCAAGAGCTTCGATAGTTAATAACGAACAAACTGAAACCAGTGCGTTGTGCCTGTTTTGCTGTGACTTGATGGTTGATCTAAGCCAATTCGTATTTGAAATTGAGACTATGACATCTCTAATCGTTTGCTACATTGTGTAGAAATTTTTTAACGTTATACTGTTTAATTCAATTCCCTCTTTTTAATAAATTATATAAATTATCTTTCATTCATTATATGTCTATATTAATTGGCAATATGGAGCAAATGCACACAGTATATTGTGTATGCTGATATATGATATAATATTAAAAAAAAATCAATAATGCTACATTGCAAAATTCGGAAATTAGAAATAATTTGTTCAGAATATATTGTACACTTTGTAACAATGAAATGTACATGACGTAAGAATAACAATTAGATATGCAAAATTTTATCAATGAAGTATACAACAAAGTATATTGAAATTGCACTGTTCAATAATGGTTTAATTGCAAAAGGTCCAGAGCACTGGCAGTTCAAGTTTGTTTGCAGTTTAATATTTTAGAAAATTTTAGATCCTTCGAATCGCGTGAAGTTTTAGTGGATGAATTGAACACGCAACATGATTTAAGATACAGAAAAATATGCTTTTCTTAATGATCACACGTGTTACCTATAAATGAAATACTTGCGATTAAATGGAAAATAATTCAGGATTCTAATGAAATAATTTGTGAATAATCATTGGTAAAAATGTAAACTTGAATATTGGTAAATTCTGAAGCGTGAAAATTTCTTTGAACGTATAAGGCACGTATTCGAAATAAGAAGAAATGTTTTTCTTTAGAAGTTTTTTTCTTTTAATTTTTCTTTTAGCACATTTAAAATATGCTGCAATTATTGCATATATTATGCAGGATGATCTAGAAATCTAGTATGATAATTTTGGACAATTGGCAGTATTATTGCTGATAACATTTTTATATTCATTAGAATTGTGATAATTTAAAATGTACCACTTTAAACATCACATGATGAAAGAAGTTATATAACATGTTGTTTATATAAGGAAGAAAATCAATTTTTTTAAGTACTGTACTAGATTTTTCTAACTACCTGCAAAAGTATCATATCTTAAGTTAGGAGAAGGAAATACAAGAAACATTAGGCTTGAAAATGTATTATTTGAAATAGCAGACCAGTTAATGTAAGCTTTCAAATACCATTTGTGTTTTAGTTATAATTTAATTGGTTTTTAGAGAGTTTACATTCACTAGTCAATATATATATATATACACATGTATACACTCATATGTATGTGTATATATATGTGTATATAAACATATATATAAATATATAAATTATAGTTTATTTAATATATATTTAATAAATTATTTATTATTTAATATATATTTAATAAATTATAAATATATTTATATATATATATAAATATTAAAATCTTAAGACGTGTATATATGTACACTCATTTAAAGTTCTAATATTTTTTCTTTCATTTAATCAAATTTATCATTACATCTTTCTAATGAATTATGTATTAGATTCGAGTAAGAAAGCAAGAGGGAACTAGAAAGAACCCGAGCAGTAGTTATGTTAACTTATCGTTTAACAAAATTGTAAGTAATTGTAAATATTTGATTTTTTTAAAAACCGAAGAATGAGCAGCAGGAGAGCAAAATTGTATAATAAGTACATTTATGTAATAATCACTCAATTGTTTATCCTGCACGTACGCAGATTTCTCAAAATCTTATATTTTGATACCGACTACACGAGAAATAATAATAATAATAAATCGTGACATTGGTGATTTTTAGAAAAAAAAAAAAAAAATTATGCAATTTAGTATTGCGCACAAAACGCCAGATAATTACTAGAAGCAGAGGAAATCGAGGGAGATCCCATTGAATCCGTTATCTTGAACAGTTTCTTGAAATTCAGAAAAAAAAAACGGCGCACATACGAAATTGCGTACCTTCATACGAAAGGCAAAGAAACACACATAAAACATATTTTCGCTAAATAATGTACGTAAAGAGTTTAAGTTCTAATACCGAGTGGCTGAAGTTAACAGGCATAAAAAGAAAAAAAAAAAGAAAAAGATTTATTTTTTCTGAACAATAGCGGAAAGAAAAGTAATATTTTCGAATTCGTCTGTAACGTCTGTAAAATGAAATGTAGCAAACCATAGGAGAGGAAAAAAAAAGCAAGCAAAAAAGAATGATGATGATGATAATGATGATAATTCACGTAGCTTAAAACTTGTAAAACTGTATTTTAAACGTGAGAACGTTCACTGCCAAATTGTGATAAACAAATCCCACCTTTAAACCGGAGCGTTTTCTTAACTTCTGATCGCATTGACCAATTAATTTTCCTCCTAAATACATAGTTACCGTGAGTTCTGCACATTCTGATATAATATAATAGTCATCTATATTTTTCCTTAATGTTTAAGATATTATATAGCGTCGAAGAAGATAAAATAGCGTTGACCAATGCAGCTAGAATCGAAGGAAACCGCTCCCTATTTTAAGTGCGTAGCATTGTAACAATGAAGGAAAAACATAAAAGAAAAGAAAAGAAACAAACAAGAAAGAAAAGAAAGAAGATCGTATCGATATTTTTAAACGGGCACACTTTACTGTTTAAAAAAAAAAAAAAAAAAAAGAAATGTACCATCTGGACCGTTTATAGCGCTCTTCTATATATTGTATGTTTACGTGTACAGTGCCTTTATACCTGAAAAAGAGACAAAATGAAAAAAAAAGAAGAAAGAACGAAAAGGAACTTTTTAAAAGAAAAAAAAATAAAAATAAAAATAAAAATGATACCTTCGCTTTCGAGAAATCAATGTACACACACACAGGATTTCCCTCATTTTAGATAGCATGACGAGATCTCCGGGAAGAAAAGAAAACACACGGAGAATCTGGTCGATTTCAGCCTCTTGCATTAATTTCTCGAAAAGTCAAGGCGCGCGGTCCCTCCTACGAGTCGCAAACATTCTTCTAATTAGGTTCAGATTGTAATGATTACCTAATTATAATTAATGTAATTAGATTATTATTATGAGGTACGTTGTAAAAGTGTACAGTTGGATTGGGTGATCTCTTCACGCGGGAGATCATGCCTGTAGCTAGCCTTATTATTATCATTACGACTATTATTATCATGGATTATTATTACGGTTAATTAAAATATATTGTGTTTACCATAATAATGTAATATACAGTTACACAGAACTCGACTGTGCTGTACATTATAATTATCAACGCGAACGCTGCTGCCCTGCAATTATTATTAAATTGACTTTTCCCCCTAAAAAAAAAAAAAAAAAAATATTGCCTACTACACGAAACTTTTATTTCCTACATACGAAACACAAAACGAGGAAAATTGTAAATCCTTCGTCATGTTCGTTATAAAGCAGACATACATATATATATGCATATATATGCATATATAAAAGTATATAGTATGTATAATATGCTTCAATCGATTATTTTAGCCTTTTTAGTTATTAACTTATTTATTATTATATCAACAATGTCGTTTTATAATTTAACTTATCGCATATTTTCTCGAGTTTATCATTTATTTCACATATTGAATTAATATTTACAGATATCGGAATTTGTTTAATTATATTAAATATAGAACGGAAGTGTAATTAGAAGCAGAGAAAATTGAGAATGTATAAGAGTTCATTAATTACGTGAAACTAATTGATCGTAAAATTCCTATAGTGTCATATAAAATTTTAAACTTAATGCTTAGATAGGTACTATTTTTGGCATCGACTGATTTAACAGCCAAGTCTGTCTTTCATCCATGCAAAAGTTGCATCAGAATTTCCATTCATTGGAAACGATTTATGTGATTTTATTTGTAGCTAAGAAAAATAAATTAATCGTCTATAAAATGATCCATTTTTACCTTGGCATAAATAGATACGTAATAAAAAGTACAATGAATTAAAAACATAATCATTGTACATTGAAGAAGATCGTGTTAAAATTTTAAATAAATAAATTTCGATTTCAAAGATGTTTCAGTGACATCTGTGTTCGTTTTATTGACTAGAAACATACTAAAACGAATTTATTAACTTTACTTAAAAAATTAAAAGTAATGTAAATTTTAGATGAATTTCACTACGAATAAAGCATAAACGATTTATTCTTAATACTCCTATTCTTAATATTAATGCTCTTCTTACTCGTATATTTAATTCAACATACTTTTTGAAATATATCCATTTATAAAATGAAATGGATCATGCTACTTTCTAATTTTTTATAAATAATATTTTTTACATTCATTATAAAGTATTCTTAAATAATGCAACACGAATGCAGAATGAAAGTAAAAATTATGTTCCTATAGAGTTGCCAGAAGAAGTTAATAATTGTAAATACGAAATGAAATTAATTAACCCTAGTCAATAATAATAGCAAGTAATTGTCAAAACACGTCAATTAACATCTTATCCAACACTCCAGTAAAAAGAAAGTGTATTGGGTAATATGTTAACTACAAGTGCTCGTCGTCCTTAGAATTTCAAGAATAGATGAATTACTTAAAATGGATTATCTAATAACTCTTATATTTATAATAAGAAAAAATATTTTAGCCGATAATTTTTAATTAAATTCGACTGATATATTGCATTAAATTTTCTCGAATAAACTTTTCGTTCGATATCTATAATTAGAAATAATTTTTACACAACATTTAAATTAATTCTTAATCACTCTGTAACATTTAAATTAATTAATTACCAAACATGAATTTAATGAAAATAAGATTTGATTTAATTTTTACGTAACATTTAAATTAATTACCAAACATGAATTTAATGAAAATAAGTGATTTGATTTTAAGTTAATCGCAGTCTCGATAATAAAATTGTCACCACAAGAAATATGCGCAACATAATCATCAATAATGATACGATAGAACAGTCAACGTTATCAATGATTTAAAACGACAAAGAAATAAGAAAATATGAATTTACTGAAATCTTTTTCCTCTAAACCAAATGATTTCTAAAAAAAAAAAAAAAAAAAAAATGTCCTTTTATCTTCAAAAATAAAAGAGTTACTAGGATCATTCATTTTAAGTCTTATCTTACAATTTAAGTTAACTGCTAATTTGAAGTTGTACATAACTAGGCACCAATGAATCAAAAAGAAAAACTGACGTGAATACGATATTTATGTCCTTCTAAGTGCTCGCATTTGCTTACGACGTGCTTGAACAACACCATACACTACTGCTGCAAGACTTCGGCATCTTGTTCTATGCTTAGTCGTGCCTTCTTGTTGCAGCGTTCCCTTGCCCAGTACGAAATACGTCTCCATTGCCCCTTTCCCTTTAACTTCAATAAGTCCCCGTTTCTGAGTTTGATATCCTCTTGATTCCAAGAACTGTCGAAATATTTGAAATTAGACGGACAATTACAACATGCGTAACGAACAGCTACTTTCTTTGTCGCATGCATTGCAGTTACCCTAGCAATATCCTGCGGCACTTGTATCTTCCCCATAACGCCTGTAGAATCCATACGTGAAGCCAAGTTCACTGTGTTACCCCAAATGTCGAATACAGGCTTACGGGCACCGATCACACCGCCTACCAGCGGGCCACAACTAATGCCTACCCTTAAATCAAAATTATTAAACGAATGTATGTTCACGTCCTCAAGACGAAGTCTCATTGCCACCGCATAATCCACCAATCTACACACGTGCTCCATGTCATCCTTATTTTTGTCCTGAAAGAAAGAAAAGAAGAAGAAGATTGAAAAAGTAGTGAAGTCAAACGACTCTCAAGATCTAGAGACAACGATTAAAGCAATTCGTCTTTCGTATTATTAACGAAATATGAAAAGATGCATTTGAATGAAGTATGTAACAATTACATTTTGACAAGGATTGAGACCAGAAGCTGCCATGTACGTTGCTCCGACTGTCTTTATCTTTTCAATGCAATGAAACCGATTTTCGTCCAGAAGTTCGTCGAAATCGGCTGAAAAGAAACATCTCGAATATAGAGATTTGTCATTGAAGCGTGAATAACGCTAGAGCTGACACATTCTTCATTTCAAGTGCATTACCAATAATTTCATTCAGCAAACGTATACACTCCATTCCTTTGTTAACGTCTTCCGAGTAGAACTCCGTGAAATTTGGCACACTGGCGAACATCACTCCAACTTTGTCACGCGACTGAGAATACAACTCCTGCGAAAACATAAAGAAAAAAAAAATTGTAATTATAAAATTAACCAATCGTGGAGAAGCCAGTGGGGCACAAGTCGTATTACCTCTGGCGCTCTCTCCTGCGTTAAAAAGTGATGAGCTACGTGATCGGGTAAAATGTTCTTCAACAACTGCATGTTATTGTGCCGTGATTCAATCATGTCGCTTAGCTCCCTTTCAGCCTGCTGTTTCCAAAGGAAATCTAATCTGGACGTCACTTCTACCAATCTGCCGTGGTACGTGACCATCACCAAGAATACTAACATAAACGTGAGCATCTGTGCCGAGAGAGGTATCGTCACTCTAAAACCACGAAAGCCGTAATTACCGCCATTGTGTTTCTACGAATATGAAACTGACTGAAATCTCGTACGGGGCGTCGAGCCTGACTTACGAATCCTTCTCCTCGTCGGGAATCGAGAAAAAGTCCTTGCAGACCACGAGAATCAACACCGCGTAAACGGCAACGATGATCGTGGCAAGAGCCGTCTTCACTAGATAATACAATTTCAGCGCAGAGGCCAACGCAATCAGGCACAAGATCCACGTGAACACGATGTATTCCGGTCGTACGCAGGTCGTCTCTAAACTTACGTCGTCCCCCACGTAATCCAACGTGTACATAGATTCTGCGCGAGGTTCCGTTTCCGGCGTTGATGGTACTTTCCTCAAGACCATGTCTTCGTCCCTACGATTACCAGCAAATCTTCTATAACGTCTTCCAAACGCGAGTTTTGGAATATCGTTTGTTTGTGTCTACAAAACCTGGAGAACTCTCTTCTTCTTCGACCTTTCACCGGATCAGCCCTGTCGGCGAGGATCTTCGTCAGTTCCGCGTCAACCATGCTGTCAGAGCCACGCGATGCTGTTTGATTCTCTTTGGAAGAAACGTCTTTCTGTTCATCTGAGGTGGGCTCGTCGTGAAGGGCCGCTTCCAGAAACGTCAAAATAAATTGGTCGAGACCAACGTCGGTCGGTGCCA
Organism: Frieseomelitta varia; assembly: GCF_011392965.1. Classification (NCBI taxonomy): domain Eukaryota; kingdom Metazoa; phylum Arthropoda; class Insecta; order Hymenoptera; family Apidae; genus Frieseomelitta; species Frieseomelitta varia. Next base: position 516,369 of record NW_025110085.1, read on the forward strand.
CCAGCCGTTCTGGCTGCAACGTTGGATTCACTAACGGCTGCTGCTGTAGCTCCAGTGCCTCAGGGTATCGTCGAATCGACGTTGGACACGCCAGAACACCGACTATCGACGTCAATGCCATCAAACTGATCACGCTGCATATGAAGATCGTTCGATGCTGCTTGTTGTGAACCAACATCGAGGAAGCATGTTGCAAATATGTTGGCAACGTTTTGAACTCTTCCGCCATGACCAGGATTGACGACAATACCAAAATGAGCGTCGTTGCCAGCAACGAGCCCAAAAGAATAATGCAACTATAAAAAGAAATAATGTCGATTCAGATTAACATATTGTTCATTATAATCATGTGAAATGCGTTTCATCTCGGTTGTTTGCCTTCATTTTATAAATTTTCATCTCGTTGTTTGTTCTACATGCGGCTAAATAAGTCTATCTTCGGTCTATGAAATGACGATTTATAATTAATAAACATGATCACTTACTCTGGCAATATCACTGCTTGACAAATTGCAATAAATATCCACACGACAAAGCAACAAATCATGTTGGATTTGAACATATCTTCTCGCAATTGGCCAAACTATGAACAAACAAAATGATACGTCGTATTCGTCGTATAAAATCGCTGTATAACAAAATTTAATTTAATTCAATTTAGAAACAAGCACGCATATTCGTCCGCAAATATACGTAAATATCGATCTCACTTTTGATTCTAGGCTTTCGTCATTGTAACGCAAGGTCCAAGCGTTTATGTTCGCCAATCTCATGCGCTTGTTACTTGCGGTTTCAAGACCTGCGGCCTTCAGTTTCTCGGCGGACGCAGCGGACGCAACCTTAGTGCTTTTCGCGGAACCATTCTCTTCCTCGAGGTATTCCGACTCCAAATTGCTGACCGAGGTCGCGGTATTCAACTGTGCAAATAGCGTAGCATTAAATTCCTCGAGGTTCCCTTCGAAGTCGAAGATTCAAGAAATTCAAATTTTTCCAGATAGTCCAAATGTTCAAAAATACGAACGTTTTCGAATGGTATTTCCGGTGTCCAATCCACGCCAATGTCGTCGTCAGTGGACGAATTCGGAGCACTGCTGTTCGCGGCCAACGGATTGTTCAACTTGAAGCTCTTTTTACTTTTATTCGCGTCGTCCTCGGACCATATCTTAGGTCGTGAAGAATACCGACGTCTCGATCTCAGAGGTTCTACCTGTTTGATTAAATAAGTCACCACGTTCCTCTCCTTCAGGTAATTGTCCCTTTCGGTACCGTTTCCCGGCTCTACTTCGTACACGTCGTTCAAACAGTTCAACGTATCTTCTGAAATATGTACTCTCCTGAAATATCAAATTTTTCTCTCATCGCATGTGTAATGTTAATAAGACAATTTTGCATTTGCCATAGAACAACAAACATTGTGCAACACGTTAGGTAGTCTGTATTTCGTTAAATCCAGTCAATGAAGAAATGATAACTTTTACCCTGGTATGCCCCCGCTCTCGAGATGATTAGCCAACGTTACGTCGTAAGACCAGACATCGAATTGCCATTTTCGAAGCCCAAGCACACCGCACAATACCGAACCGCTGTGAATTCCTATTCTCATGTTGAGATCGACCTAAATGAAATCAGGTTCAAGTATAGAGGAAGACGGAAGGAAGGGTATTTTATATTTTATTTTTATGATTCTACACATTATTTTATATTATCCTGAATTAAGGTGCACGAATAGAATAGGTGGCTTTTTATATTATTAAATATATCCAAATTTATACATAGACACTTACAGTAATAAATTAATTTTCTTAATAAACCTGTGTTACGTACATTTATACATTTACTATAAATGTCTGAGTACAATAAAGATATAAATTTTTTTTTTTTTTTATGAGCACACTTTATTTTTTTGCAAAACTGGAATTAATACTGAATCGTATGCTGTGAAGGTTTCTTATTAATAAATTGCAACCTATAATCGATTTTAAAGGGAACATGCTTATTCTACATATGTATTATAGTAATTAAAGTTATGTCTTTTGAATTTTAATAGCTAACAATTATATTTATATTGATACAACTTTTTTCATTCTATTTTTATCTATAAACTAAAAGGCACAGACAAATTTAAAATATACATGGATTAGATTTATAAATACTTGGAGAATTATACGTTGTATAAAGTTTAGTTACATACCTTTGTTGTGTACCGCACATCTCTTATTGCTTTAATCATGTGCAAACCCATCTCGACGCAACAATGAGCATGATCGCTTCTGGGAGTCGGTAGTCCACACACGCAATAGTAACAATCTCCAAGTAATTTAATACGTAAACAATGATTTTCTGCGGAGAGCTTGTCGAAACGAGCAAACAAGTCGTTTAACACTTTAACGAGCTCTTGAGCGCTACATTGGCTGGCCAAAGCTTTGTGATAAAAACGAATACCATAGGTTAAATGGTTAAATAACAGAATATTTTATAGGAATACACATCTCAAAATTATTATATTATTATATCTTGTAATATATACGTTGTGCGTGCTAATAAAAATTAAATGTAAAATATAAAATAGAAATTATAGTTAATACTCTTAAATAATTCATATGCATAAATTATGTCTTCTAAGAACAAAATTTTATGTTACATAATGTATTATTTTAAATTTTTACCATTTTCATATCTTCGTGGCAATAATAGAGATAAAAGTTTAATTTGAAGAATGTTGATATGTATGAATTATAGAAACAAGGGAATTACATAAATCAGGGAATGAATGAAATAGAGAAAGAAATATAGACAATTAATTAATTTCATATAATGTATATATACCTAAAAATAAAAATAGTTACTCGTTATTAATGTCCCTTTTCCGTCGTGTAAACGGTAAACATTGTACAAAAGCAACAGTTTAAATGAAGATATAAATTAGTGCAGTCCGCTATCGTAAATAAATAATTACATACCGGTGAAGCCTTTGATGTCAGCAAAAAGTATGCTAACATTCTCATAGCGATGGATATATATTCTATGAAATTGATTAGGTGTAAAGGAGATTGTTCCACCTCGTGCAGTTTCACGGGCGATATCACGGATCATTTCCTTAGCCACGAAATCTGGTAAAACTACAATAAAATTCGTCAATTATGAGACCTGATTGACACGTTGAAGACCATATCCTTACTCTACAAAGAATAAAACGCCGTGATCGCATTGAGACATTCGTTAATTAATTCACCCGTTAAAGAAGAAAGCAAGGACTGTTAGGGCTCTGTCCGTTTTGTTTTATTTGATTGTATTTTACTTATACTTCCTAAACAAATAATCGTCGGAAAATCGATAATACGTAAAAGCAAAGTACTGCTAGGCTATCGGTAAAACATATCTGGCGCAATCGGGTGAAAGTGTCTAGTGACCCTTTTTGACACTCGGCTGAGCAAGTTACACGCGCTGACGAGCCCCATGCTTGCGGCGCAACCCCATGCGTTTTTATAGACTACATGTTCGACATGTTCGACATATATATAAATATACTTGAATACGTGCCGGGCGTATTTACATCAATACGTAATTACACAGTCCATATAGATTTATATATGATGCATACGTGTGTATGTAGCCTTTTAACACCTGTTCAATTAATTGTGCCAACTCAATGGCAAAATTAAGAGTACAATTTAATACCGATCGTCCGACAAAAATGTCAATCTAATCTCTACTTGTTAGCCAGTTCGATGGCGTGCTCGCTCTTGTAAACGTGTAAACTAACTCACTGGTTGACATTTTTGACATTTCAAACTACCAGTGATGTAGTTGGTAGAGAGTTAAGCAAAATTCGACAAAACGAAACGAAATTTCGAGCAAAGCTGAAAAGTAGATCGATCGATGAACAACAAACAATAAATCGCTAAGGATCGTCGTTAAATTGAAACAAGAAGAATAAAGCATGTCTCACCAGAGAGGAGCAATTTCTCTTGTCGGTTGTTCTCGTTTTGCGTTCGTTGCCGGGTCTCCATGGATCTGTGCGTCTCCAGGAAAGCCTGTCTCTGTCCTCTGTCTGTCAAATACTTAGTGTACATGCCAGCTAGATTCATTGCAAGATAAAGAAGGACGTTGGTTGTTAGCATTCGAACTATGCACGTGACATCATGCAGCTGCAATTGCAAAATTAAACGTACTTTAACGAAAAGAAAGCTGCGAGTCGCAAAACATACTTGGAATGTTGCTAAAGAAGAGAGTGTTGTTGTATCATGGTAAGGGTGAACAAGAAGCGTTAATTTTGTAAAAAAAAAAAAAAAAAAGTTAATAAGTATAGACCAAAGTGTAGACCAAGGATTCTTACATATGTGGGATCTCGTAATAATGTTATTCCCGCCATCACCATGTGAGTTAAAGCAGTCCCGTAACCGGCAAGGACACACCACCTTAAAGGCAACGGCAGCATGGCGTACGGCGCATACACGACAAACAAAATGTACCACATGAGACGTTGTTGACTAGAGAAATCTAGACCAGCTCCTATAAAACCTGCAATTGGAGATGTACAGATAAAACATAGAGGCACACACTTAATTGCGAGCACCGTTTATCGAGACATTAATCATTGTTCTTTTTTTTTTTGTTAATCTTAAATAACCGCAGAGGATCGCCGATCAATAGTAACCCATGCCTAGGTACAAGTTTGTTCTACCACGTCTCTCTCTCTCTCTCTCTCTCTGTCTCTCTCTACGGTTCGCTGAACATTCAAGCAATTCGCTGGACCGCCAACGCACGAGCCAGTGGAGCAAAACTCTATTCGGTAAACGAAGATACAATCTTCCCAAGAGTACACATGCACTCATCTATATATCTACTGTATGTGTATATTAGAAAATTGCAATGAAACAACAGTACACACGTGTCGACTTTTACATCCAACTATGAAAAGAACTCTGTCTATTCAGAAAGGAAGAAAAAAAGAAGATAGAGACAGTAGTAGGTTGCATATAGTTGCATCTGTGTGCGTGTGTGCCATCACCTTGCGAATTGATCAGTAACCAAGTGAATATGGAAGCCCAATACAAATAATTGTTGGAGAAACACCGCCACCAGCCAAGAACGCAAACCACCAAGTTCGCTGCCATACAGCAAATCGCCCAAGACAACGACTCGATCAGACCGCCGCTGTTCTCGTCTCTCTTCCACAGCCATATCGCCATCAGGATGATCTTAGTGTCGCCAGTGAGTATTTTATGAAACGAGAAATTGAGAAATAAAATACAGAGTATACTTACTCCGTGGAATTCGAATGACTAAGCCTTTAAGGGATCCAGTTTACCTTTAAGCTAAGATCGACGATATTCAGCATGATCAACGATTTCTGTCGTTGACGATTCGAGTAATGGAGATACGACGTCTCGAGCTGTTTGCTGTGGAAGCTGTTCGAGAGCGATGGACAAAATATTCCCTTATAGAGCACGCCTTTCTTGAAAACATCTGAAAATACCCGGTCGTATTTATAGCCGAAGGCTGTGTTGCACATAGAATAAATTAACAACATATGTTTAACTAGTGGAATGTTAAATAATTGGCCAAACGAGCGAAACACAAGCTGAATGTAATTGAAAGGCTTGTAACAATAATAAGTTTTTTTTTTTGTTAAATGTTTGAGCACTTGTGTGTACATCGTCTTTCATAATATTAATTCCATGATGTTGCAAATGTAGCTTTTGATAACTAAAGTAAATTATTATTCAATGTTGTTATGTCAAGCCATTCAGTTGTATCAATATTATTATTAGCATGTAATTGAACCTCGCTGCGCTTGTGATTCAGCATCGACAGGCTGATCGGCAAGAACCACGTCCGGGTCGGTAGAAATGTCTGCATCCTCGACTGGATCGGTTATTTCATTGATGTCTGGAACTTCCGGATCGTTGTTGGACGTCCGGTCCATCCCCCATGCCGCCAATCCTTCCCTCCCCAGCCTCTCGGAAGTTAGTTTCTTCACAGCCTTGATCCATAATTGTTTCCTCGGGGAAATACTCAACCTATCGGCGTCAAAAAAGTACAATGAGTTAGTTTTCTTGAATGAGCAATACCTGCGAAAAACATCTAGGACATCCAGGAAATTGATACATGAATACATACTGAATGCACATTGCATATTATACATTTTTGTTCGTTGCGCAAAATAACTGGAAGATCGTGTACATTCGCCGTTTAATAATTTTTGAACAAAAATAAATTATTGTTCAGAGTCTTAGAAATAAAGAAAATATTATAAAATAGTTGACATACGAAATGTTATTGAAATATGTAAAACTTAATGTAAACTAAATAATGATCAATATAGTAATTAATAAACGCGACCATATGTAATAAAAACATACAATTTTACAAATGTACATCTGATATTTTTTAACATTAATCGTACAACAAATTCTATTTACATATTTCGAAAATTTTACTATGGAGCAAATGATAGATGAACTTGCGAATAGTTTTTGTGAAAAATTAAAACTGTAGCTATGAAAAACATTGAACAATTTGCAAAGTGTACACGACCTCTTAATTAGTTTGAACAGTGTATAAACAAAAAAGTAGTTGAAGAGCAGAACATTTAAACAAATTTTGTTGTTAGCAAATTTTTTATATGAACATTTACGGTAACATATTGATATATATGATTCACAATATTCACATGTGACTGTGTCGTATACAAAGTATTTTCAAAATTTCAATAACACCAGAAATTCATCGTAACGTTCAATGTGAATTGAAATTATAAGTGTGTAAAACAGAAATTAAAAAACTTTTTAAAAAAATGGAATTTTTTTCCTTTCGTCAAAAAAATTCTTCGAAACGATCCTCGTGCAAACATCATTTAGGCTAACATTCACATATCGTAGACGCGTGTCCTACGATTCGAGGAATAGTGTTGGCGCAAAATACGTATAAACGATACATCATAATAAGTGCACATATATTTTTAAATGCGCAGCACTATCGATCCAGACACAATTCTTGCACGTATACGGTGATCCATCATCGTAGGTATCATTAAAACCATATACCACCGGATACAAACGATCAGAACAAACAAAAAAAAAAAAAGAAAAAAGCTAAGGAATCGTGTCCTTGTGAAAAAAATAGTATCAAGTGTGTACATGTGAAAACACATCGAAAGGTGTGTCACACTGTTGGAAAAAAACACAAAAAATCTCGTCGATACACCTGCAAAACGTGAGACTTACCGAACAGTGTTATTGTGTTAATGATGTGTCGCATTAAACAAAGAAATAATTGAAAGTCTTTCTTGCACGAGATACATTTTCTTTCTTTCTATATGTTTCTCTTTTTACTTTTTCTTTTTCTTAGTCGCGTGTAAGAAAAACAAAAAAAAGAAAAAGGAGATCAACATAGGTGAATACTTACTCATTGATGCCCGCGACATCACTGTCCAGCATCATGCTCCAGGTCTGTTCTGTAATCATTATCCCCCGGATGATCCGCGAAACGAACAACCGCTCACGATGTGATTGTCAGCTGTGCAATTGCCTTAGTATCCGGCATTTTCACACACCTTAAACCAGAACTTGTTAAGAAAGGAAGCCAATTTCTCGAATGTCCCGCCCAACGTTGGTTCAAAGAATTCTCTTTCTTTTTTTCCACCAGAGACCAAGAGAACAATCTTATCGAACCGCGACTACTTATCATGGCGATTTTCTCATCGTTTCCCTTAACGTCGTCGGTCCTCGCTCATTACATCAAAATGCGCCGCGCCGCACTGATACGAAATTATTTTACCACTGCGACTTTTCCTCCCTCGTATTAATTACTCGTTCAAATTACCCAGAAAACGTAGCCGGAAGCTGATGATACTCTTCGACACGAACGCACGATCGAAATTTTTCGTTTTTTTCTGCCAGTTCAGTTTCATTCTCACTGCGTGTAATCCTAACTGAGTATCGTGTATAGTGTGTAACAGAGTCAACTGTCCTCCCTTCTATCTCGTTATGTCTTAAAACATGTTGTCATTTCAATTTATAAATCGAATAATCGTGGTCAAATATTGCATACACCGTATGTATATACTATTGATATTGGTAAGTATTTGGACACCTGGTTTGGAATTCGATCAAAAGGTCGATATTGAATGTTTCTTTGCTTTTTGTTGCAGTTGGTATTAAACATAGCTCTTCTAAATTTAAACTGAAACAAGAAATATATCTGCGTCATTCAAAATCCACGCTGCAATGAATAACATTGACATTTCTTCTTTAAAAATATAAACTCTTCTAGAGTGCAATGAGAAACACATATTCGCACTAAGATTTTAACATTAAAGAGAAACATCACTTGATCCGGGTATTTTTCTGCAATTTTCATCCACTTATCAGTGCTTTTTTATTTATACATAACAACTGTATACGATTGCCTGAGATAAAATCAAAAATGAAAATTAGATGTATGAGTTTTGTTTGAAATATATTTTGTAATATGAAAGTGTCCAAATACTTATCCATAGTACCGTACGTATACAAACACCATACAATGGTGTAGGATCCACCTTGATTTCCGTGAAAGATGCACCACTGTAACGTCAGAGCGCGATCGAGCTTATTTTTACGCTTCTACATATCGACGAACAGATATCCCAGAAAATTATTGAAAAGCATCACTCAATAACGTTAATTTGTAATACGAGTAAACGTATACTCGGGAATTAATCAAATTGAAACAAATTCACGATCGACGCATTCTCGTAAGTGTATCTTCGATAAACGTACGAGATTTGAAAACGTCCGTTACAGGTGGAAAGATTCACGAATACCGACAAGGTTCGCATTTCAAAAAAAGTTAAGAAGTTAAGAAGAGAGAACGCTGAAATGGTTAAAAAAAGGAAAAAAAAAAGAAGTAGTGATATAAATTCCAATGAGCGAAATGTTCGAGCTTTGTTTTTACGTTACCTATCGGCTCCAGTCTACGGTCGAGAAGAATAAGCAAGCAGTTCTGTGCGATTGCTTCGTCCCAGCATTAAGACCACCGTCCGCGAACGAAACTGGTGACGAGTGTCGAAAATTGCGAGGGGGCATCCGCCAATGATAAAACCCGTGCTTCTACGAGCGAAATCGGTTACCGGGTCGGTACCTGATCTTCAAACGAGTGACTGTAACGTGAGCTTGTCACCGCGCGATGGCTCTCTTGACGTCAGATACTTTCATTTCATCCCCTCTAATTTGCAAGGAAAAAGAAGGGATGCTTCAGGTACACGGATATATGAAAAATATGCACGAAGTTCATGGAAAACATTTTTTATGGAAAATTGGTAACAGAATGTTGATTCTCAGTTGGAAATTTGCTTTTGATTCCATCAAGGAAGATCTTGTATCACATATTTCATATATATGTGTATATTACATATATTATATTATTTCTCTCCAAGGTATGTAAGAATATACTCTGTACATTTATGCAAACTTTCATTAAAAGATCTAATATAATCGCAGGGACTTTATTAAGGATAACCGTATTTATGTAAAAATTATATAATTATATAAAGCTATCTGTCTAAATGTCCGGTGAAAGCAATTTTATTTCATTTTAAAAATGAAATTTGTTTTACACTATTTCTATATAAATAACGAATGCTTGTACTCATTAACAAGTTCATTCAAATTTTTCATTAAATAAAAAAATCTAAGTAAAACAGCATATATATGCTTTTATAACATTGAAAAATACAATCATTAGTTATTTTTATTTAAAATTCATTATAACATAGTAGTTTTATTGATAGAGATAATATTTGTTGATTAAATAACTTTTTACGAATAATGTAAAGTAATGATATTAATGACAAAAAGTATATCACATATGGTATTATATTATATAATTAATAAGTGAAATAAATATATGAAGCAATACTGGTTAAGGATTAATATGACTCTTATCATGTCGGGAGCTTACGAAAGTTTCGTGAATCATTGATACGTGACAAGCGTAATAATCGATGATTATTGGCATAACGCGTGCGCTCTCTAATACACACGGTTCATAATACGAATACAAATGCGCGCGTTATTCATACCGATCAATAAAAACTAATGTAATTATATGTAGGAAAATATCGAATGTTTTGTCTATACTCACATATATGTTCGGAAGTTGTTAAACATATTTTAAATATTCATAAATAGGAGTACTTATTTTTTACTTAAATTACTTTTTCTTCATAATGATATTAATATTTAACTGTTTGATCTGTTTTGAAATTCAGTTTATAAAAATCAATACAAAACATATTATTACAATGAATGTACATGCTTGTATCTTTTATTTTAATATGCAAAATTACTTTCTTTTCAATAAGTAATTTTTTTTCAAATATACTTATCATTTAGTATTAACATGATTTTAAAGCAGGTTTTCTTGAAATAATTCTTACACTTGTGGAAACGTTAGTATTTATTGGCACCTTTCATCAAGTTCTATATCAAAAATAATATTTTATCGCAACTTAATATTAAGTTACAATATTGCGTTTTACTGTTTAAAAAAAAACAAAAATATTCCTCATAAAAAGCAATATCATTCATAAATATATATTTATGAATGATATATTTATATTTACTAGTATATTGCATATGTGCTTAATCTAATTGAATACTGAAGTAAAGAAAGTATTATCCAAGGTAAAATAAATTCACAATATAAACTATATGGAATAAATGTTACATTTCTTGTGTTAACCAAAAATGACTAAAACAGAATATGTTCAAACATTTTTAAATTATTATTAGATTATTTTAACACGTCAATAATAAAACTGAAAGCATGTTACAAGTAGAAAAAAACGTAATATAAACCGACAAAATACGTATCACATATAAAACGCAAACAACTATTATTATCACTCAAAGATAATACGTTATCATTTTAATATCTTTACACAAATTATAAAGTACGTAAAGAAAAAGAAGTTCACCAATGTATTAAGATTAAAAAATGGAATGCTGTTAATTCTTGCCAAAATATTTTTGATGTCTTTCATATGACACAGCCAGGTTTTACGTGATTGTACTGTTTGTTAATATAGGATGAAAATTAAATAAAAAGAATTTTAAAAAAATAGAATATCTAACAAACATATATGAAAAAATATCTAACAAACATATATGAAAAAATATCTAACAAACATATATGAAAAAATATGTGCGCAATTACTATTTGCAACATATAAAGAAGTTATTCTTAAATTATATATATAATCTTATACTCATGAGTAAGAATATATACATAATTTTTAATAAATCAATAAATTATTTTGTTGAAAAAATAAAAAAACTATAGCTTTTAAGGAATATAATTATAAGTATAGACATAAATGATATGTATGCACATATACACATTTGTGTATGTATATGTGTATGCATTCATATAATTTCCATTTTCATTATTTTTGTTTTTGAACAATTGTCTATGTCTAATATTTGCAAATATTATTAAATAGAAATATGATTTTTATATACAAACAGCTAAGTTCTCGAGCATAAAACAGTAAAACTGTACAAAGTTCGTTTTATACATATGTAGGAAACAATTATCTATAGATACATATATTTCGTACCGAAATTCGAAAACTGAATTATTAGTTTCGCTATGATAATCTTAGTTTTTTCATCAACCGTATCCAAGTATGTATTGTATATATTACTTTAATCAATGACTGTAGCTCGACCTTCCTCTACTAATAGTCGATCAATGTAAATATCTTCAGCTGTATTAACATCTATCAATTTTAAACCCAATACAGTATCAGCCGGAGAAAATCCATCAGGTTTAGATTCAACAACTATTGATACAAAATTTTTATCCACAACCAATTCTTGAAACCTTAAACTATCTTCAACAGACCAGTCGACGTTAATCGGTCGTATGCCTGTTTAAATTATTAATAAAATTTACGAAATAAGACTTTTGCATTTTAAAAACAAATTAAAACAGGAAAATAAAACAATTACATACCAACAAGTCTTGCTTTAATAGCTTGATATGGTAGTTCTAAGAATTCACTTTTCAAAGGTTGTAATTTATTTAATGGCAGTACTGATACATCTCCGAAATCGCAAAAGTAAACACTAACCATATTTTCTTTAATTATACTTGAAATGCATACCCTTAAAAGTGATTCGGAATAAATAGAAATTATTGATTAACATCAGTAACTCCATATGTAAAATTCAGACTTAAAATATACATTTATAAATCACTTTTTATTTATACCTATACCAATGACTGTCGATATGTTGAGCCGCATAAAGTTTGCCTTCTTTTACTGATTCTGCAGTCGGAGTTGGACCTTTATATGCTTGACAAGCTTCTTGTAATAGAATCATCATCGACTAAAATTATAAAATATATTATATATATTATCGTAACATATATTTTACATTAAACAAAATAAATGAAAAATAACCTTTACCTCTAACGAACTTTTATCATTAAATGGTTGAATAGTAAAATTTCCGGGATGAGCAGCCATTGTTACATGGACATCAAAATATTCACCAATATCCGAAATTTTCGGTGGTTTTAAAGATTTTACATCATCACTTTCATTTCCTAAGAGTTTAGAATTCATACGTTCGACTCTTGGTTTTCTTGGTTTTATATTATTATTACCATCCCCATGTGTTCTACAAATATAATAAAAATAATAATTATTTATTATTTATTAAAACTTTTAAACAGTCCAGTATAACATACTTTGTAAGTTCCTCTTCAAGAGCCAAAGTATTATTGATAGAAACAAGCATGTTGCTTGGTTGAATTCTTTTAAATAATTCCACAATTGGCGTCTTATTTTCGATTGATACAACTTTTATAAGAAGTGATTCATTTTTTGGTGCAAGCTCTGCAAGTTTTGCAACCATCTTTCCATTAAACATTGACTTATCAATGTTATGAAGATGTACCTTCAATGCCTATTGTAAATGTATCATTAAAATTTATACATATTTTATATATATATATATATATATATATATATAATCTTTAAATTCTTAATGAATATCAAAATTATAATTTTACCTGAGCAGGATAATTCGCTAAAACTTGAGATAATGTTTCCAAAGAAAGGAGATTGCTTTTCATTATAGTGACAGTCTTACCAAAATCAATTAAAAATGCTCTTAATTGATTGTGTAAACTATCATTTACAATTTTTCCCCTGTACCAATTATTATTTACCGATACAAAATATGTTTTACTAGGATCAACTGTAGTTACGATGCAATTTTCTAAATCTTCCGTATTTAATCCAGTACATACTAATCGATTTAATAAATTAACCAAAAGTTTTATACTTTCAGACTGCACTTGTACATAAACATCACCATTTTTTTCTATATGAGAAATAAGTACCTCCGATACTTGCCCCTCCTGTGAACAATAGAAAAGCATTATTGTTTTTATCGAAAAAAGAATCTTACATGTTATTTAATCATATTTTTATTAACAGAATATGAACAAACACTCACCACATCTAATTTAGGAGCAGTTAATACACTCTGTGAAATTTGTTTAAACAATTCTAAATTTATATTAATATCATCTGGTCCGTGCGTATCATAAAATACAACTGTTGCAGAGGATCCATTCTGATCTTTCTTGCGAGTTCGTACTTCAACATATAATGCACGATCAAGCAAAAGTTTTTCAATTTCGCTCGTAATGCTATCACAGTCATTGAAATCTTCCAAACCAGAAAGACACAGCCTTATCGCCTAATATATAATTTAATAAAATTTTCTATAAATATTTTTAATAATACAATAAAATTTGTACTTTAATAAAAGTAGCATTATCATACTTGAGCTGGAAGCGCACAAAATTTTTTATCCAATATTTGCAATCTACTAAAATGGAAAGTATCCTCATCACCATGATCAATAAATGAAACCGTAACCATTCCATTTTTGATATTAAAATCTATACAACGAACTCTATGCCATGATTCATCCTCAAACACAACATAATAATTTCCAATTTCAATATGTGGTGCTTTTCCAGATTGAATTTTATTGTAATGTTGACTCATTTTGGTAGTCATAATATCAAATTGTTCCTATACAAAAATCATACAATATAAATAATAATTATAAAAATAAAAGTTGTATAAAAAATTCTTTCAGCTTACACTATATGCATCTCCTATAATTCTTGCCCATATTTCAACAGTACTTAAAACACATGTGACAGATACAATCCAAAAATCTTCTTCTGGAAATTCCAATTGTCCAGGTGCAACAGGGCCAATTGGCTTTAGTTGTATTTTATCTGTTTTTTGTGATGTTGGAGTTCGCATCTAAAAAATATATATTAAATAATAATTGCACTCCTTTCATGAATATAATAAAACAATTTATAATGTATAATTTATCATGGCATTATGATATAATAATCTATAATCTATAATATAATTTATAAAACATGTATTATTATTTTACCTTTTCATTATACGAAGTAAACCGACGTAGGATTATCGAATTATCAACGCCCTTTTCTAGAACAATTGCTGGACTCGTCTCAATAGTTCTTTCCCAATTTCCAGGTAAAATTTCCTCATACTGTTGTTTATAGTATATAGGTACCTGATGCATGAAGATACCATTTGGATGAGCATCTATTATGGACAAAACTCGTTCTTTTATTATATTTTTGTCTTTAGTTTCATTGAAACAAGAAGATGAGCCATATTTCTCAGTAAGATCGAGCAAGGCAAATTTTGCTGCAATTTTTTGGGCCTCATCTTCAGTATGTGCCTCTTCTGGATAACTTGAGTATCCATGAGGACCAATCTAAAAATATATATTTACTGCTTTATATCTGCTGTAAATTCCTACTTATTTCTTATTGCATTTATTTTTAAAAAATATCGAAATATTTTCACAAACCTTGACTTGTGCAAATATAGCTGGTTCTTTAGCATTTTTAATTGTTGCGGGACAAATTTGATATACAGGTTCTAGAAGATTTAGTGTTTTAGCCCTCCTTTTCAATTCTTCTCTTGGATCAGTAAGTTGTAATTTTGGCACAATTTTCCTACTATTACCTAATGGTATCTACAAATATATTTTATTAATTATCTAATGGTATTATCTAATGGTATCTAAAAATATAATTTAAATTATATATTATATAATTTAGTACAAGGAATAGTAATGAATACTCACAGTTTTTATTGGAGATTGTTGAAATTTCATGTTACTATCTGCTAAAACTTGACCAGGTGAAAGAGGTGACAATACTTCAGATTGATGAGAAGGTGTAAAATTAATGGGGTTATCCAGCAATGAAGGTATATTACGAGTTTCTTTAAATTTGTCACCTTTAAATTTGTCACTTAGATTTGAAACTTTTTTAGGAAGCATTTCCACGTTGATAACAGTCTTTGGTTTTTGACTTATCACAGGCGTTACTGCCCTTAGATTGTTCTTTATTTGTGTCTCATCCTTAGATTTATTAATACTTTGGTTTATTGATAAAACAGAATTCATTTGTTTATCTTTCAGTCTCTAAAAATTGGAATAAACAAATTAAAATTAAAATAAATTTTATTCTTTCTGTATTAAAATATATAATGCTACCAAATACATTACTTACTTTACTTGGAGAGTTTGGTGGTACTCCAAAATTAGAATGTATATATCTGGGTTTATCACTATTTTGATGGATAGTAATTTTTGTTGATGTAGGAGAAAACATATTTTGTCTAAAATAATAAATATTCAAACATATGTATGTGCATAAGAACTTCATGTAATGCGATTGCAAAATAGCTTAAAAGGCTTATACAGGAAATAACTTCAAAAACTAAAGACTCATATACACGTATAAAACAATAAATTTTAAAAGTATAAAAGCAAATTATTGCCTTAAACATACAAGGTAAATAAATAAGAGCAGAATTTCTAAGCTGAACTTGTGTTTTGTGTTTTGTGGAAAATCATAATTATGCATTTTACAATAAGGATGATTTTACGTAACGTGTGACAGTTACTTAGATAAAGAATTATTTATATTATTTTAAAGAAGAGTTAATTTTAATTTATGCATGGAATAAAAACTCTTGGTAATTACATATATAGAGCTAACGTGTTTTTTTCATTTTGATGATTTTTAGATTTATTATCAGATACGTGATTCTCAGCAACTTTTTCCTATATGTATATGTACAAGTGCTGCTCGGTCTTATTCACAAAAATCTTTTGATACTTTTCACATAGATATGGATTAGTTCTATGTACGGAAATGATCATACTACATGCGTATATACTCCTCACGTCTTAATTTACGAACGAAAATAGACATTTTTCATTTATTTCTATCAATTATTTCAAAATATTTCAGGCTTTATCTAGCGTAAACCAATACTAATACTTTTATTTTAAAAAGAACTCATTTTTTTTTCGCTTATTGATTTGAGTTAGATAAATTTCTGGCTGGCGGAACTCAACTGTTAACACTGTTATTTCGTTGATTTCTACAGGACCTTTTTTCTTTGATATTTTCGTGTTTTTTAATTTAATTTTGGATTAAGTTTACTCTTGAATATACTCTTGAACAACTAAATTCATTGACAATTGAGTTTCCCTTTTTCATCTCTCTATGTTCACAAATTGAAATGTGAAATGTATAAACATGTCGTGACACATATGTAATTATGTCAATAGATGAATCTTATCCAAATATTACATCAAAGTAAAAAGTATCAAAAAATTTATATGAATATCTTAGAAACTAGATATAGGAAAAAGCTTAGAATCATGTCTCTAACAACATATTCAAAAATCATCGAAATCAGTAAAAAGGATTTTGTTCTATATGATTATTAAAATATTTATGCCAGTGTTCTCCTTCACGTCAAACAATTTTTATAAAATATTTTTTTTAATAACTTCAATCCCTTAGATAAGATATTCCCTTAGCTCAGATATATATTCCATATATGTAATTTTAAATATTTCTTAAAATTTTAATATATACTAACATGATTTTAGAAACAAAGCTTAATTATTTAAAGAGATCTTACGTAACATTCACAATATGGATAGTTCATATTCTACACTTTACCTTCCACTCATTTGTGAATGTAGATTATTATTACCACTTTTTATATTGCCAATATTCTTTTTTGTTACAGGCTGACGAAATGGTGTTGGTTTTCGAGTATTTATCTAAAATAATATAATATACTATAATGGAATGACATAAAATAATAAGATGTACATAAGAATAAGATACTTACTAATTTATTAAATTTTCTAGCTGTTGTCTTTTGACGTGCAATTAACTTTGTAATATGTGCAGATTCTTCAGTAGGTATAGCCTCCACAAAACAATCATTTCCTCTCTCAATAAGTCTAATACTAGATACATTACGTAAAAAAGCAATCAAAGACTGATATCCTAATTTTCGAAATGGTATATTTTCATCAATGAGCATTTTATAATCTCCTGTAAAAGGTATCAATATAAATATAAATATTATTTTAGAGCTTTGAATTTAAATTTGCTGATTTTAACTATATTATTTACCTATAAAATAGTACATTTATTTATTTAGTTTATGAATACAGTATGCATTTTATAGTAACATAAACACATATTTTGTACATAGTAATATAAATTTAAATAAATAATAATAATTTTAAAATATTAATAATGAAGTTTTTAAAACAAAAAACTTACTATTTAAATCATCCACCTTGACACCACTTTTTGAAGATATGAGACACGCACGTAAATTTTTGATTACTTCTTCTTTCTCCATTATTGCTTTTTTGTATATTTAAATATGTTAATAAACGTATATTTATAAATTATATTTACAAGATAAGACTCTGAAAATATTTAAACATCAAATGTGTAACATAACATACAATTGTTTAACAATATTCTAAACAATAAATTTTTGATAATTAAATACCTATTAGTAACGAATAAAAAAATTTGCCAAAATGACATTTATTTTTCGAATATAGACCTAATTGTAAGAAATACAAATATAAATATTATTTTTATAAAATATTTTCTAAAATGCTTTACGTTCGATTATTTGTTTCGTTATTAATCGAAAAGTGTTATGCTCCGACAAAAAATACTATAATAAATTTACAAAAATTGCGTCTTGGGAATATTTAATCAAAATAACATTATACTACTTCCTATTGCTTTGATTGTCTCTTCCTGGAAATTCAGTCTCGTTATGCATTTATTTTGAAATCATAATATGTGCATATTACATATAAATATATGAGTGAGACAAAATATAAACGAAATAAAACAAAAAAAAAATACAATGCAATAATTCAATTTATAATTGGAAATTCTGACGATGCCGGCAAATGGCGATCAAATCAGTGCGAAATGTTCGCACAGGACATGTTCCCTAATTGTTTGAAACAGTCGAATCTTGACTTGATACATTTAATATAGTTATTAAAAGAAAAGAAAAATAAAAGAAAAAACATTTTCATATTATTTCAAATATTTAACGCAACTTACTCGTAAGAATCAATTTTTATATATGTTATAAAATTTCACTGCAAAGTGTCATACATATATTAATATACATATATATATATATATAGAGTATTTAATGTTAATTTTAATTTTTTTGATTGAAATAACACGCTTTTTATATATATTCGTCAATGCCACAGTACGAAAACCAACACAATATATAGTTCGAACTACACATATAATTGTACGATAGCAATATCATTTAATTATACATTCGCAACTGAAATCAATTTCATAAATGATATAAATATTACGAGAGCTTGCTTTACAAAACTAAATACTTGACGTCATATCAAATTGATAAAACCAATCATAGTTCCTGATGACATGTAATGAATACACAAAATCGAACGCAAAAAAAAAAAAAAACAGTGGTAACAGCTGTATACCAACTGACATATTTTCAACGAATACCATCATTTTCGTATTAATAAAAGTATAAATTACCGATACATCTTTAATCTATTAGGGTACATATTTTGAATATTGGCAAGATGTCATAAGAAAAAAAATTAGGCCACCGTTATATATATGTATATATCTGTGTGTAAAAATCGAACGTACCTTATTTTTCTTTAAATCTCGCACATATAACGTGTAATAAACTTCTTTTCTAATTCTACTGAACTTCACCACCTCTCATACAAATATATCACTTTTTGGCAACAACTGAGTTGATTCTAACATTCCCTCCTCTTCACAAAAACTGACTTCCAAACTTCATTACATCTTCGCAGAGAACTGCCTAACGGTCTAGCATATCATTTGTTGAAGTAAAACGAAATACTTCAGCTGTCCAATCAAACTCTTTCTCTACCCCCTCCATTTCTAGATAATGAACCAATCATCGGCCGGGTTTATGAAGGCGGTATATTTAAGAAATTTTAATTATTTATTATACTATACTTTTAATTGTTTCTAAAATCTTGTTTATACCTTATAAACGATAAATTACTAAAAATAATCGTACAATGCTAATTATGATACATAATATCAACGCAAGGATTAATAAATTTTCAATTATCTTCAAATTAATAGTTCTAAAAGAATTTAAAAGAACTGTTCGATTTTTCGAAAGCTACGTATTTTTTATTAATTATAATCATTTTTAAACATTTGGAAATTATTATATAAATACATAAAATTCATTATTATAAAATTCAACATTCAAAACTTAGAACAAGTCTAAGTAATCGTTTAATAACAGAGCTCTCATATACAGAAATATAATATTACGAAAAAAATATTTTAAAAAATTTGTAATTTTTATGATTTTATTGCATTTATTACGCTTTTTCAAAGCTTTCACATAATGCTAGAAATTCTTATTCTATTTTTCTTTAGTATCGCAGCTGATTTTTTGATCTGGTAATAATTATCAACTACTACTTCCTTTTTGGAAAAATTAATTACAATATTAACGTTGAAATAAAATTCCTAACGAACACGGTTTATATCTGAAAATCTCAAATAAATATGTAACAATATATTGAGGTTTCAATACCTGGAAAAAATTTCAGACCTTTTCACAGGAAGATTGTAAACCAGATATTACTTTACAATACGTTCGAGATTTATGAGAAACGTACTACGCGAAGTGCCTCACGGATTTCAATAAAAACAGACAAACTAGCAAAACAGATGTCCTTTACTTTTTGTGACGCTGACCTGAAATTGGAGAAAGGATACTTTCTCTGTTGTCTGTTCTTTATAGTAAGTCGTACAGTCAACAGATGCAAGGCTATCCAAAACTTTTAAGTTTCTTCCTGTGAAAAAACGGACAATTAACTTGAGGATCCCTGGAATCTCTTATATATATACATACAATAATATTCGGACACTAAATATTTAAACTGAAGTTACAATTTTTGTAGGCAATAATTTTACAATGTAATTCTCGTTTATAACGAAACGTGTATTTTCTTGCTAAGCTGAAGACTGACTCGCACGTGCGACCTCGGTGACGTTCTGTCTACGGACTGTTGCCTCGCTTTGTGCATTCGTTCGGGTATCTTCCTCGGTCCGACTTTCGTCCGGATACCCTGTTTTACAGGCATCGGTCATTAATCTTGAAATCGGCCCATGATCCTTAATCTCGAGTGGCCTCTTCTACCGAATAGGCAAGGAAATCTTTCCACGTCAAGGAACGGGCGGCATGGCTAACATTCGCTCACATTTTAAAAAAAAAAAACGTTTCGTACGACAATAAACCTGAATTTATTTTAAAGCTTACTTCGAAAGTAGAGGCTTCAAGCTTTAAAATGAGCTGAAATTTATTTATGTGCAATTTCTTTTTTTTACAAAATTATAACAATTTCAATACTTGTTAGTGTTCAAATATTAATGAGAATCACTGTATATAAAAATCGTTGCAATCACTTGAAGTACTTATAGTGTTAGAATAAATATTTATAGCAGAAAGAACACATTTCTTCTACGCTCAATTTGCTATGAAAGAAATGTTATACATATATAATAAGTATATATATGTATAATATAAATATAAATACGTGCACATGTTTTAAACATTTATGTAAATTTTTATAATAGATAAGTATTACTGTAGCTTATATCGTAAAAAATGGTAATTATAATTACAACAAATATATATTACGGTGGTTTACAATAATCGTTGATTTAAATGAAATATTTGAAAAATAATTATTTAAATGTTATCTCATTTAACTTAAACTTGTTATTTTATATTAATTATCCATTAATTTATTTAAATGTTGATTGCAAATGATCTTTTTCTAGTTTATACTTGCTACTTTGTTACTTTATTATACTATAACTATTTTTTATATATTTTATTTTTGTTTAATTTTCTCCTGAAGTAACATCTCAAATAATCTTTTATTTTACTAAAACAATGTTTTGCATTAAAAATATTGATATCTTCGTAACATCAAATATCATTTAAAAATAATGAAATATTGAAATTAACATTATATATATTAAAGTATTAAAAGCAAATGTTGCTATGTCATAAAATAATTCCACTACATTATGTATAAGTTAAATATAAATAAAATAATTCCACTACATTATGTATAAGTTAAATATAAAATATAATATTTAAATTAATGTAATTAAAATCCGAACTATTTTATTTCATTTTATTTGAAAGAATCAAATAGAAAATTATTAGAAAATGATTTATTTAATCTCAACATAAAACAAAATTATTTTCCTCATATTAATTCTGAAATAAAAATAATAAAACAGTAGAAACAATTTATTTGATTATTTATTAATATATACTGTAGATATCTATATATTCTCTATTTTGAATATTTCAAAATTATTTTTTCAAATTGAATCATAAATTTTTTTATATATCAATTGATAAATTTTTTATTTCGGAAAAAAAAATATTAAGGCACTTACAATTAGATCGAAAATCAGTTAGTTTAATACATGTCTAATTTTAATTTTGTAAAACTTATAAGAAACAAGAAAGATGCAAGGCAACTATATAGTCTTGTATTGCTATTTTCGTTTATTATTTTTATTTACATTTTAGTAATTAATACGATTTTTTTTATTACAAATACAAGTTTGTCTTGTTTGCGAGTTTCTGTAATTTACATTATTCTTACTTTTCTATTACATTTCATCAGCAAAATCGTTTTTATAACAATAATTGAGATTTACAAATATATAATTTGAAAAATACATGTCTGTTATTTGATTAATATCAAAATATAATCATCAAGATATAAAACTAGTTTTCATACTTATATATTTTACTCATTCTTATTTATATATTTTATTTTCATATTTTAATTTATACAATTTGCTTATATATAGATTAATAGAAATGTATCAGGTGATATAAATTTATTATGAAAAAATAGGGAAACAAATATTAATATACAGTTCTAGTCTAATAAATAAAAGTCAAATTGCAGTTCAAACATTTCAAATAATTTATTCTCTATACTTTCATTACATGTGTATTACATGAAAGTAATAATACAAATATCTTAATAATTAAAAAAAAAAAAAGAAAAAAAAATACTTAAAACAAAGGAAGGATCAGGGAAAGAATGAACTCATTTGATACTTTTAAAGGAAAATTTATTTATCATAAAACTTGAGGAAGAAAAAACTGAACATCATTACGAACAATTAAGGAAGAATAAAATAATACCTTAATTAAGATGTTTACTCTTTTTTAGAAGCCACAGCCTGTTTGGCCTGATGAGCTTGCAATACAGCTACGGCCTCTTCAACCTTGGCTTTCAGCGATTCATTATGCTCCAACATGTGCAGGAGCTCCGAGTTGTCAATCTCCAGCAACATTCCTGTAATCTTTCCAGTAAGTTGCGGATACATACATTGAATCAGTGGGAAGAGACGTTCTCCCAACATTTGTTTTTGTTCTTGAGGTGGAGCAGCTGCCAGCATTGAGGCAGTTAGTGGTTCTTGGCCTTGAATATGAACAGCTTGCTGTACAGGAGTTGGGGCAGGGAGTGCCATTGCTTGTGGTGGATTACGCATGTTTGAAGTGTATTTGTAATTTGATGGACGGTTTTGAGTTGACACTCCCACTGCTGGACCAGCCATTGAACGATTTTGCATATTTGCACCGCCAACTGCTTGTTGACCTTAAAGAACGAATAAAATTAATCAAAGTTTTTACAAACAAAATGTTCAAAATAAATTGTATAAAAATTCAATATATACCTGTGATAGGTCGAGCAGACAAAGTACTTCGCATCGTACCAGTTTGCGCAGTGGGAGCTCGTGGTGCAGCTCTAAATGGACCTTGCATTGTAGCAAAACCTGAACTTCCAGTTTGTGTATTGGGTCGCACCTGATTTGGTTGCGCTGGCCAACGTGGTGTTGTACGAATTTGGGCCATCTGTGCAGGTCCATAGAATCTTTGTGGCTGTGGAATAGTGGGAACGAAATAATTTCCGGCACCACCAGGCTGAAAAATTTGACCCATTTGCTGCATTCGCATGTTTGCCAAACGCTGCATATATTGAGAAGCAAGATGCGCTTTACGATCTTCTTTACGCTGAGCCAGAGCAACATATAAAGGTTTCGTTACTATTATACGACCATTCATTTCCGTTACAGCTTTGGTAGCTTCTTCAGGAGCAGAAAAACAGACAAATCCAAAGCCTTTACTGCGTCCTTCTTCCATCATAACTTTAGCAGACGTAATTGTTCCAAAAGGTGCAAATTCTTTGCGTAACCGCTCGTCATCTATACTATCGTCCAAATTCTTTACATATAGATTTACTCCTTGATAACGATTTAAACGTTCTAATTTTAATTGTTCAAACTTTCGTTTCAGTTCTTGCTGACGCTCTGCCTTCTTTTGCGCCCGTCCAACATACATACACTTTCCTTCAGCAACTTCTTTTCCATTTAATTCCAGTACTGCTTGTTCAGCAGCGTCAGGATCTTCAAACGCAACAAAACCAAATCCTCGAGATTTCCCGTCATCTTTGATCATAACTTTGTGACTGGTGATGGTCCCATACTTTTCGAACATTTCTTTAAGTTTATCATCCGTCATCTCTTCCCCAAAATTCTTTACATAAACATTGGTGAACAGTTTAGCTTTTTCTCCTAATTCCTTTTCACGTTCTTTGCGGGGTATAAATTTACCAACATATACCTGTGTATTAAAAAAAAATTAAGATTACCATAAGAAAGAATTAAATGAGTAAAGGAAAATAAGGAAAATATTACCTTTTTTCCATTTAGCAACATGCCATTAACTCTATCAATAGATTTGTTTGCTGCTTCTTCAGTTTCAAAATGGACAAAACCATAACCTTTAGAAACGCCGGATTCATCTTGCGCTACTTTGCAACTAAGTATGTTACCGAAAGCAGAGAACGTATCGTACATTGCTTTATTGTCTATATTTTTATCTAAATTTTTTATAAATACATTTCCAACACCAGATTTCCGAAGAGATGGATCACGTTGAGACCACATGATACGAATTGGCCGTCCTTTTATCATATCAAAATTCATTGTATCAAGTGCTCGTTCCGCTGAAATATGCAAAAACAATTTATTTAGTTTCTCATTATTTTTATCAAACATCTACATCAAATCTCTAAATTCATATACAATATACGTTATTAAAAAAAAAAAAGAAAAAAAAAATTCAAATTAAACCACATGTTACTTATACCAATAATTTAAGAAGTACGTATTAACGGAAATATTAACGGAAACATATAAAACCAAAATATATAATTCTTTTAATCTTTGTTTCAATTGTGTTCTTGTATATGTACATATATATATATGCATGTGTGTACGTAAATACGTCGCATATTAAAACTTGTTATCTTCTTAGGACTAACACGTTTCTATCAAGATATTCGATATATTTCTCGAAAATAGGAAAAGCATCGAAAAATACAAAGCATGACTCAATACAATCATCAACCGCTATTCACTTTGTCCGAAGTAGGTTTCAATATGGTGGCATCGTATGATCCGAAACACGTGTCAAGCACGGACAAATGATGTAACTAAGAACGACTACCACGGACAATGGACGTAGAGTATTCTAGCAAAAAGGAAATACATTGCAGCGAAAAATATGATTGTACTCACCGTCAGCAGGTTGCTGGAAATTAACATAAGCATATCCAAGCGAGCGTCGGGTAATCATATCGCGACAGACGCGTATCGAGAGTACAGGCCCAGCCGATGAAAACTTCTCGAAAAGCATCGCCTCGGTGATATCACCGTGCAAATCGCCGACGTAGAGTGACGCCATAGGATAATTAGGAGCCCCTGGGTTCATATTCGTAGTATTCCCTCGTCTTGCAGCTGCTTAAGTTGAAAAAATTCTCTGGTTTTTGGTTTATCTCGTTCCTTCAATATGGCTTGCGCTCTTCCGACCACGTTGCTCTTTGTAACACAATGATTACTATTTTTTTCCACACTTTACTTACGTTTCGCGGTTTTCAGCTACGGTTTTTCGATTTTTTTGTTTGTATTTTTATAATTTTTATATTTTTTTTGGGTTTTTTTTTTATAGAAGAGTTATTTCACTGTAGAAGTGGGTTGTGTGACCTATTTTGTAGAAAAAGGAGACACAACCACACGTGAACACAACTCTACTCTTTCTGGGAAAGAGGCGCTGAAAGTAGTTCCGACTGTGCTTATACAGTGATTACAATACGCCGAAGAAGTAGTCCCTTTTCTAGGCAATTGTACCGCCATCTACATTCAAATTTAGGGTATTTCCAAATATCCCTACGATAAAATATATATTCTTACTTTTATAATAAAAATAAATAATTATTACAGTCCATGTGATATTTCTAATATGAAAATATCAATTTTTTTAATATTCTTTGAGAGGTCTTTTGAAACCTTAAAAACGTCCAGATGTACTGAACATTTTATTTGAAATATATTGTTTTCAAACAATGATAAATAAACTTGATGTTTTTGATACCCCACAGTTATGTATTTTTGTGTAATTTCTCCAAAATATGATAATTTACCTAATTGTCATAAGCATAGACTAATTCGTACAGTGTACTGAAAGTAGGTACCATTATATCGCATATAACAAGCTAGGGATTCGTTGATTCAACGTATTGATACTGAGTGCATATTGATATTGTTGATACTGATTGTTTTAGTAGTAAAATAAGTCCAAACGATAGTAGTTGGAAGCAGCAAGTATCTGCGATTTAGCTTTAAATATCTAAAGTATTTAATATAGTAATGGAAGGTTTAGCTAAATATTTAAACCGTGTATTTCGTAAGTAAATTTACAAAATTTTGCACATTAAAATATTTCTAAATGAAATCCTTATGTAATTATATATCTACATATGTACATATCGTATTTTATAGCATCACTTCGGAAGTGGATATTTACTGCTGCTGAATGGAACCAGTACGGTATGAAGTATTTATATATTACATATATTATATTCATAATAGTTATTATACGAATATATTTTTCTAAATGCAAAATTATATTTGATAGTGTGTAGGAAAAAAGTCATTTCAAACAATCTAATAAAATATATAATTTTTATATAAAATATTTCATTTCATATAATTAGGTTTATATAAGGATGATCTTATAGCCGAGGATAATGATGATGTAATAGAAGCATTAAGACGATTACCTCCACATTTAATAGAAGAACGTAATTTCCGAATTATTAGAGCTGCACAATTAGATTGCCAAAAAAAAGTTTTGCCAAAAGAACAATGGATTAAATATGAAGATGTAATTTGATATTAATGATTCTTACATATTTATACTTTATGTACTTATATAGTCATTTAGTATTTGAAATAATACAAATAAAATTTTTATTACTGAATAGGATATTGAATATCTGACGCCTTATGTGGACGAAGTGAGAAGGGAGCGGGAAGAAAGAGAAGAATGGAATGCAGAGTAAAGTATAACAATGTAGTAAAGAATATATTCATCTTATACATAAATTGTAATTTCCAGATATTGGATTGTATATACATTAAATAAAATATCTTTAGTCATTCTATTGTTTCAAATATAGTGATTTTTCATAGATTATGCATGCTACATTGCTAATTGTTCAGTTTCAATAAATTATTCTATATTTTTGATTTACATTTCTTTTATCTATATTACTATGTTACACAAAATCAGTCATTTAAATCATAATGCATTTTTTAGATCAAAAAATTATCAGCTAAAAGAAATTAATACGTTGCAATTAAAGCTTAAAATTTTAATGGATGAATTTTTTGTTCAGCAATATTTTAAAGGAAATAATTGTAAATTGCATTGTAAATCGCATCAATTGGAACTCATTTAACACCCTTTATGCAATGACTTATTCATCATTCCCCCACGAAGACCTGCCGCGTAGTTAATACGTAATACATTGTTAATAAGCGCGATGATATTAAAGAGAAATCTTAGAATGTGAAGACAGGATCAATTGTTTCATAAATATAAAACGTGATTTGTGATGCAGCAAGAAATTTTTGCATTATACTTGTAAGAGTTTCGCGGGCAAATGGCGGATCAATATTTCACCCCCACGCGAATCTGAGCGGCATTCCCCAATTACCAAAGATTTATACGAAGTAATTTGAGTTTCGTGAGTAAAAAAACCTATTTTCGTTTTTTCTTTTTTTTTCTTAACGAATTTCCGAGCATTATTTTATGTTTTTATAGCATACAATACATATCCTGTACGTGATTCTTAAAAGGAAAGCTTTAATGTGAAAATTACAGATCATATAAAAAATGGTAATTGGAAATCACAAATTAAAAAATTGTTATATAAAAATTTAATAATAGACGGCCGAAAGCTTTGCTTATTCTAATTATTTATCCTCTTTTTCTTTTACGAACTTAATAGTATTCGTACTAGTATTCGTAAAAGTAGTGCGTAGTCTTCAAATTTTCATTGCATTTCGTACACGTTTCTTTTGTAACGGGTTGAATTTATGCATTTTCTATTATATACGCAAGAAAAAAAAAATAATATCTATTTAAGTCAGTTTTATTAGGATTGTAAACTTTATCGAAATATCAAGTGATGCTACGTGAAAAGTGAAACGATAATACCACCCCTTCAAAGTCGAGCGTGAGGAAATTGACAAAACGTTTCATTATAATTACATTCCTTTCGTGGATGTGAAATATCTTGTTATTCAAAATTCGTTTTAGGACGATTATAATGTGTGGACGAAGGTAATTGAACAAAATAATAGCATTAGTTTTAAGAACCTTTATATTTTAATACAGAAAATTTGAGGTATATATGTATATTATATCAAATGTACATTTCGATTCATTGCAGATGCTGAAAAAACAGCAATCAGCGTATTTTTCAAAGAAGAAAAACGCTGATGATGAATCCTTACAAAATTGTTTACACAACATTTTATACCTAATACAAAGTAAAAAATTTAGGAAGTTTACACAATAACTCATTTAATGCTGTTAAAAGCATTCTAATACATGTATGAGAAAAAAAAACAATGCTACATATATCAGGTGCTGCGCCAAAATACTACCTCTGCTATGTGTACAAAGTTATAAAATTGATTGTTTTAGAAGTAAAATAAAATTATTAAATATATATATATATACACACTACACACATATAGGAATATAAATATAAATGGAGAAATATATTCTGAATTATAAATATTTATATGTAAATGCATAAGAGAAAACTGGAAGCTCTTCCTTAATCCATGTTCTCTTGCTTAACAATGTATTATCAACAAATAATATGACAAGAGGACATTTTAACACAATGATCTACTGACAAATGTATAAAAGTAAAAATATCTATATATTAATAGCTCAAAAGAAATAGTTAATGAGTAAATAAAAATGAGCATACCATATGATGAAAACTTGGTATGGATAGTAGTGGTTGGATTTGTAGTGGCCTTTATTTTGGCATTTGGAATCGGAGCGAATGATGTTGCAAATAGTTTTGGAACAAGTGTTGGTGCAGGAGTACTTACAATATTTCAGGCTTGTATTTTGGCAACTGTTTTTGAAATTGCAGGAGCTGTACTCATTGGCTATAAGGTACCTTGAAAATTGATGTACTTCATACTATGTTGTTTGAATTATATTAACCGATGATATTTTAGGTTTCTGATACTATGAGAAAGGGTATATTAGATGTAACATTATACGAAGGTCATGAAAAAGAATTAATGGTTGGAGCATTGTCTAGTTTAGCTGGATCTGGTATCTGGCTATTACTAGCAACAGCATTACGATTACCTATTTCTGGAACACATTCCATTGTTGGTGCTACAGTTGGTTTTTCACTTGTCTGTAAAGGTGCTGCAGGGGTTAGTAAAATCATTATATCAATTTGAAAATAAATATATAATTTCAATATAAAATAAGCATATTTATAGGTCAAGTGGATAGCTCTTGCAAACATAGCAGCGTCTTGGTTTGCAAGTCCTATACTTAGCGGAATTGTATCAGGTGCTATATTTTGGGTTCTAAGAAAATCAGTACTTCAATCTAGCAAGCCTTTAGAACAAGGTCTTCATATTCTCCCAGTAGCATATGGACTCACTGTTGCTATTAATGTTATATCAGTTGCACATGATGGACCTAAACGTAATTGAATTTGATATGTTTTAATTAAGTCAAAATTAATGTTATATTATTGTATATATGTTATACTAATGTTGTATATATGTTATATTATTAATGTTCTATTCATGTTTGTTTCAGTTTTAATGTTAGATCAAGTGCCATGGTGGGGTAGTATTTTAACTGCATTAGGTTTTGGTTTATTTTCAGCTGTCATTGTTTATTTATTTGTTGTGCCATGGCAAAGAAAAAGGATATTACTTTCATTGAGTAGCAATGAAAAAACAACAACTAATTTTGGTACCTGTGATAAAAAAGAAACAACAGCACTATCTGTTATTTCTGAAGCCCCATGTAGTAGTAATAGTAATGGTAATGCAAAAGAAGCAGCACCAAAATTACGCGGTAATAGCAGTGCAAGCCCTCTTTTAATGGTAGCAGGATCAGATGTTGAGGGTGTTCAAACTGAAATTGAAAGGAAAAATGAAGAACCACCAGAAATATCTAGACTCTTTGCTTTTTTGCAAGTACTAACTGCAGCATTTGGCAGTTTCGCTCATGGTGGCAATGATGTCAGTAATGCAATTGGTCCACTTATTGCACTTTGGGCTGTGTATGCAGAAGGATCAGCTAGGCAAGAGGCAGACACTCCATTGCTTATATTACTTTATGGTGGTTTAGGAATATCAACTGGTCTTTGGGTATGGGGACGTAAAGTAATACAAACTCTAGGACAAGATTTAGCACGTATTACACCAACTACAGGATTTACTATAGAGGTACACATTTTATAAATAAAAAATTATAATGCTTCGAAAGGGATAATATTTATTTTAATATATAAATTATAGGTAGGAGCGGCGGTAACTGTTTTGTTGGCAAGTAAGGCTGGTTTACCTGTGTCAACAACTCATTGCAAAGTGGGATCTGTTGTTTGTGTGGGATGGGCTTCGCGTGGTGGTGAGGGAGTTTCATGGAAATTATTTCGTAATATTGCATTTGCATGGTTAATTACTGTACCAGTGGCTGGCTGCTTATCTGCAGGATGTATGGCTATCTTTAAGGAAATAATTAGTTTGTGACTTAACTGTCGGGGCAACTAATCCATTTTAGTGAAAACCATCCAATGCTACTGTTGTCAATAATTTATGCGAAAATAAATGATCAAATATAAATTGACTTAGTTATTTTTTATTCATAAATACATTACGTAATTAATTAGATAATATTACATATTGTTATTGAAGTATTGTTATATCAATACAAGACAGCGTTGTTATAGAAACAATTCAAACAATTTAGCAATCACAGGTAATTAATACTCTACAGAAATGTCTTTTGAAAGTATATTTTTTATTAAATGATTTAAAATTCGATATGGAAAAACTACCGCTTATACCGGGCTATACATTTCAAGATCCAAATGTAAGTCAGAAAAACTGTTCAATTTAATTGTTATAACTATTATATTAAATAAAATTAAGGAAGAACGTTTTTTTTTAAAGGTCAACGATTACAAGTTATTACAAAAATTTCATTTTTTAAATGGTTATCGTGTATTACGTGATAGTCACAGTGGTATTGGAGGACGACCAGTAGATCTAGCATCTAGAGCATATGTAAAAGAAGAGGATTCTGTACAGTAAGTGAGAAATCAACGCAACATATACATAAATTGATTTGATTCTTCTAATTCAATTTGATTTTTTGTTTTTTTTTTATATCAGTTTAGTATTCAATTTTTTTGGAAATATGTCAATTATATTAATTAATATTTAGTTATGATCCATCATTAACATATGGACGTGTAAAGGAGTATGCATATCGACAATTTATTCCACATTATGTGCTATTTGCGCAAAAATGTCTCTGTTTTAAAGCATTTTTTCGTCAAGGAGTTTTTAACTCTCCGGATGAACATTTTCGTATACGTTACGTTAATATAATGTATTATTTGGAAGATGATACTGTATGCGTAATTGAACCTACAATTGATAATGCTGGCTTTCAGCAAGGAAAGCTCGTTAGGCGTAATAAAATTGTAAAAAATATAAATGGCGATACATTTCATTGGAAAGATTTTAATATTGGAATTGACATATGTAAGTTTAATAAATATCTTTACTATGATTGTAGTATTTGCAAATATTTATTAATAAAAAATGGCTTTAATTTTTATTGAAAATACATTAACATATTACTTTATTATGAATTTGCAGGTATTTACGGTGTAGTTTATCATATTATTGATTGTGATTTATTTACCAGAGAATATTTAAATAGCCAGGGTATAGATGTTGGAGATAAAAAAGAACCTCCTATAGATCCTTATACAGAATTAAGAATAAACAAGCAAAAAACACCAACTTGTGTTACAAAAATTCCAGACGATGTTAGACGACGGTTTCTAGAATATGATAAAATGGTATTATTGTTCACTGCAACTTGGAACAATGACATTTATCGGATTATGTATTTCTTGACGGACGATACGATAGCCATTTGTGAAGTACAAAAACCTAATAGCGGGAAGGATCCAGTACCAATGCTACTAAAAAGAATGAAAGTGCCAAAGGACTGGAAAAATTTACCATCAACTTATCCTGCTGCATATATGGAATATGGTGATCCAGAGATTGTTGAATACTATACGCCAAAAGATTTTTTAGTTAGTTTATAAATAATTTATAAGTATACATTATATATCTATATGTTACAACTACTTCTATTCATGTATTTTTGTTTTCATTTTTAATTGCAGATAGGTGGTACAATATTTATATTCGGTCGACAATTTTTTTTACACGATAGTGATTCTTTCACGCGAAAATATTATTCAGAGATGTTAGGAATAACGCAACCGGAAAGAATTCCTCTTCCAACAAAAGATATTGTATCGGCACCGGAATATAAACCACCACCGCATATAATTTTCGGTACACCTGAAGATACTTACGTTTCCTGTCTGTCATTTATGCCGAAACGACCTAAGAAAGATGTCGTCCGACAACTTCTTAATTTTCCTAAAAAATTACGTTATTCTATGAAAATGGATGTGATACATCCAGAGGATGAAAACCGCGATTTCATTTTAGAATATAATTTAAGCGATGGTACGATAGTCGTACAAGAACTTGAAAAACGTAATTCAGGACGTCGCGAAGGTTGCTTTTTAAAGGCAACACTAGTTGCGAAACCAAAAACTGGAAGAGATAATCCAGAATATTATACTCCTCAAGATTTCTATATCGGCGCAAAAATTAATATTTTTAATCATTATTTCATCATAACTGGCGCTGACCTCTTTGTATATCGTTACATTCAAGCAAATCCTAAAAAGTTTCCACAAGAAGTGCGGAATAATATTCGCAATTATCTAGTTAAACAGAATTTGCTTTTCGATGATATAATGATAGAAACCAAAAAAATACAAGATAAAGAAGAGACAAAATTACAGTCATTAGAACCTGATGAAGCAACTGTTGAAAAAAATATTGATATGAAACAATGTGTAAGAAATTTTGAAGCTCAAACCAAATGTAGATATGAAGGAGAACACGGTGAATTACGACCACGTACACCACCACCAGAAGAGCTTTGTCCAGATTTAATAAAAGATCCTACACAATTGTCTCATTAATACCAAGCTCCAAAGATATTTACTGAAAATAAAGTAGAAGGAAGCAAATAAAATGGGATAATTGGATAGAATGATGATAAAGGAACATTATTTTTGATCGAATAATTACGTTCAACACAATATTTTCAACAAATTTACAAATATATATTAATTTATCACAATTTAAAATTTCAATAATTTCTTTATATAGTTTAATAATATTTATCAATACATAATTATAAAATATCGGCATATTACGTTGAACGCAATTACCAATCTTTCTTTTAAGTTATAAAAATTACTATCAAAATTAAATCGAATCCGTATCCATAGAAAAATCATTGCCTGCATACATATTTTGTAATAGTTCAATTTGCATGTTAAATTCATGGTTCAATTCAACATTTAATCAAGTATGATGATACAATGTAATTACTAAACAATGTAGTACATTACAAGTATACTATTTGTATGTCTGCACATTATAATATAATATACAGATATACAGTGTATACATTAGCATGTGCTATATTAATTATAAAATAAAACTTTAGAATTCAAATTTTGGAATTCAAACATTCCTAAGCACGTTTAAAAAAGCAACTATTTTTTCAATGATAAATTTACTAATAATAGTAAATAGTTTAGTACTATCCTATTGAAATTTAATAGAATTTAATTTTTATTCAGTTGTTCTTAGTTATTTGGACATTATTACGATGTTCATTTTCTGAGCAACTTATTCTATTTTAAATCATAAATAAACTGAAGTAATTCAGAAATATTGGCTACAAATTTTTAATACTTTAATAAAATGAGTTATGATATATAGTACTTTAATAAAATGAGTTTTTTTTAAACATTTACAATATTGAAACAAGAAAAGAGATTTATATTTATATGACTTACATTCCCTTTCATTTTTAATTGTGTATTCAAAAGTAATTATGATAATTCTGCATTAGATAAAAAAATTTGCAATGATTAATTTTGTACAAAATTTTTTAATAAACTAAAAATTTCATATCATTATTCCATGATTGAATTATATGAAATTTGATCATGTAGTAAAATGATATTAATTTGCAATAAAATAGTAATTTTGTTTCTATAAAAATTAAAGAACAAGATTTTATCATTTTACTGCTTCTTTTACAATTTTCTACAAAGTAATTTCTACATGTAACTATATGTATG
The DNA here is from genome assembly GCF_011392965.1 of Frieseomelitta varia. Lineage (NCBI taxonomy): Eukaryota > Metazoa > Arthropoda > Insecta > Hymenoptera > Apidae > Frieseomelitta > Frieseomelitta varia. The sequence continues at coordinate 550,838 of NW_025110085.1, forward strand.
TAAATGTGTGTATATATAACTACCAGCAAAGTAATCAAATCTAAGATAAAATCTATTACTTATATATTTTAGTTTACTAAATCCACATTAGTTAAGCAATTTTTGTTATATTAATGTTCAATTTTCTACATATAATTTGTGAAAAATTGTTTAAATTTACTGATATTACTGCTAAAGGATCTTTTTTCTTAATGGGCATGAAAAACTATACATATTCCTTTTTTTAACTATACAAAAACACAAAATTTCTATTTCAATAAAAACAACTGGAATTTATAAAATAATGAAATCATGACAAAAAATGTATCAAACACTAAAATAAAATAAAGTAGCAGTCAATTTTAACAATAAGACTCGTATCTTATGAAATTTTCATAAAATAGTACAATAATCATTATCATATATGTTACTATAGAGCAACTATAATATTATTCTTTTGCCATATAATATTTTAGAACATTTTTGCAGTCCATGAATAATATAATAATATAATAATAGATAATATATATATACACACATACATATATATATATATATAGATTATATCATATATATTATATATAGTAATCATACATAGTATATATAATATATATATTAGAATTATATATATACATATATATATAATATATATAATTTGCAATAGATATAGAATATGCATAAAATAATCAGTTGATAATAATTTCTATTATTATCCAATGATCAAGCATAATTGTTACACGTAAACTTAAAACGTTGTAATAAGCCCTTGCACCTTTATAACAAAGAAAGGTGAGTCCTTTCAGCCACAGGCACCAGGTTATATGTCCATCAAAATTTAAAATAGTAATTGATTTAAATGACACTTGCTTACAATATTGTTCTCGCATAGATTTTTTCATTATCAACAAAAGTTTAAGCATTTTACAAGGGTTCGTCCATATATTACAGTTTTTTCTTCTGTTCCATATTTTATTTTTTATTTCATTTTTAATTTGTACGTTTAAGAAACACCTTTCGATGAATAGCACGCAACACCACACTATATGCTTACAACTGTCAGCAAGGTTACCCAATATCCCTTGAAATTGTATTACGTTCCTCTTCATAGTAGTTATGATTAGATAATATTTGTGATGCCGACGCAACGCTAATTATCATACAATGTCGATTATTTAACAGAAGGAAATAGTCTCAATGATGACAAGTTTTGTCACAGGAATTAGAAGCCTTGTGTATCCAAGAAAGCAAAGATAAGTAGTAAGACGATAATTAGTCGTAGCGTGCTTTCTTTACGATGATTACTATTATGAACAGTATTATATTCTTGTTGTATCCATCGCTACTGGCGTGAACCTCCTCTGCCTCTACCACGACCACCATCTCGATCCTATACAAACAAATATATTACTATTTAAAAAATGTTATCTCACATAATTTTAAATTTCTCTTATAATATTTATATAGCAATTATAATATTGTAATGTTATTATTTACTTTGCGTTGATGATGTAAATGCGATTGATGAGGATGATGATCCCTTGACAAGTCCGAATGTCCTCTATTTCTATGATTGGAAGAATGATGATGTTGTATAGCATTTGATGGAGCCTTGCGTTGATCTTCTTCTGCCTGTTTACGTTCATAATGTCCAAAGTCATCAAAAATACTAGTTGAATGCCGATAAGTATGTAATATACGTAGCACTGTTACGCCTTTTGCATGAGGGACTTCCTGTGCATCCCTTGAATTAGTCACTGGTTTATTTTCATTGTTTTCTAATCTAATGTGACGAAGTTGCACATTAGGAACATCTTTAACATAAATCCAACGTACGCGAAATTGACCTTTCCATTTATCTTGCGACCATACAGAGCTATTGCTCTTATAATCAACAGGTGACACCATTTGTGCCATACCACAAAAGTGACCAGATCCATTGACAGAAAAGAACAAATATAAAGGTGCTCCTTCACGGCTGGCTTCTTTATATGCTTGATCCAATCTTTTATTACCATGTTCAGTACTGCACCAAATTTCATATTTAATGGATCTATGAATGTCATCCTCAGAATAAGACTTGATTACGAAAAACCTAGCTCCAGGAGCAGTTTCATCAAATTCTACAGGATTATAATCATTTTTCACTTTCAACTCGTCTAAAACAGGATGTGATTGTGATTGTGTAATTTGCTGTTGTTGTAGCTGCAGTTGCTGTGGTTGCTGCTGCTGCTGCTGCTGCTGTTGTTGCTGCTGTTGCTGTTGTTGCTGCTGCTGCTGTTGGTGTTGATGCTGAGGTTGTGGGGGCATGTGAATCTGTGATTGCGGAGGCGATGGAGGTGTTGTAGGTTGTCTATTCCAACATGGTGGCGGAGGAGGAGGTCTCTGTCTCTGAGCCAATGGTGGAGGAGGTGGAACAGGAGGTTGTACCTGTGGTGGCGGTGGTGCTGTTGGAGGCGGTGCAGAAGATTTACCTTCACCCCATGTTCCAATGTCCATATTATGCTTTCCTGGCACAATAGGTGGTGGTGGCATTCCAGCCTTTTTCTTCATTCCTTGGGAAGATGAAAGTGGTGGGACTGGCTTTGCAGGTTGACTTGCAACACTGGCCCATGTTATCTTTCTGGGTTCCTTCGTTTCTGGTTTTATTGATTGATTAGATGATGTTTGTTGATCCTGTCGTGGTACTTCTCCACTTCCTAATGACAAGCCTTGTACACTTTGTTCAATAGTCTTAATTTCTGCATTGCTAGGTGTTGGATAATTTTCATTTCCACGTGGTGCCTGGTAATAATCTTCATAGCGCGTTTTTCTTGGAGTGCCCCAAGCACTAAAATCACCATTTCCATGAAAATAATTAAAAGCAGGCTGACCAAATGTACTAAAACCACCTCCTGCACTAGCAGAAAACATTCCATCCATTCCGTATGCATCGTGACCTATTTGACCTCCATAGCCAGAAAGAAATGCAACGGGATCTGTTCCATTTGACCAAGTACCATCCCCAGCACCAAATGTTTGATAAGGGAATGAAGTACCTGCATAATAAGGGCTATATGGATCACCAGTTCCAATTGGATAACTAGAATGATGGGTACTATTGCCTCCTCTCCATGAGTCAAATCCAGTATCTTCTCCACCAGCATGTTCTGTCTGTGGTTGCTGCTGGTGTTCTTTAGGACCATTGCTCACTACCAAGATGAAATTTTACTTCATTAATATATATATAATAAACTTTCTCAATAGTACAATTTACAACTAATTCTCTAATTTAGTTTAAACAAATATCTTTCATTGAAATTAAATATCCCAGTATATTGTTAGAATTATTTGCATTTAACAATTAAATGTCATAAAGAAGACATAAGTTATAAAACAAAACACTCTCATGACTCAGAATTTAAAATCATATGATCATGTGGTATAATTACACATTCCTATTAAAAAATTAAGAAATTCTTTTTTATACAAAATTTTCAAAATCTCATGATTAATAGAAATTCTTTTCAAACAATTAAAAACAATTATGCATTAAAAATTTTAATACATGGAAATTAATTAGAATTACATACAAAGTACATAAAAAAAAATTCTTTCATCTTCCAATAGGAAAATTAAATTAATCAATTGAAAGTGATTTCAAGATTTTTAATATTATAGGGAAATATTAATTACAATAGTAAGTTATTTCGATACAATAATTATAACTAGTACACGATATTTGGACAAATTACTATAAATTGATAGTAATTTTCAGCTAAATTATGTAATATTTTTAATAATTTCACTTGTCCAACTGACGTTGCCGAAATAATACGAAAAAATGTATTACTTCTTAAGATTTCTACAAATACTTCGATAGAAAAAAATACTACATAAGAAAAAAAAAATGAAAAAAAAGAAGAAACCGTAATTCTAAATTTAATGAGAAAAAAAATAGCATGAAATAATTTTATTGATAACCTAACATACTTGGAATATATCGAAACATACAAATAGGTTAACGCACTATGTATATATACATATATAGAGATCGGCTAAAAATATAGATAACAACATTTGGTATTAGTTTAAAAAACTATGCACGCACATTAACTTGCCGAGGCACCAACAAGCGTCGATAAATTTATACACAACAGACATAAATCCCGGAGTAGGTGTACTTTAACGGATAAAAAAAAAACCTATGTGCTCGAGTAATTTTTATTACAAGGGACGGCTCGTGCTCTCTTAGAAGACGCATTTAGCAATTAGGGAACATTTGAAAAATCGCAAGAGGATACAAAAGTCTCACCTTGATTATTGGTTTGTCCTTTCATCCGCTGCATTCCGTTGCATGGAAAAATATACAAAATTTAGAATGGCTGTCTTCAGTGAAAGGTATCTGCAGTATAGCGGTGTGGTAGCAAGTCAACACACTGACCTGATTTGAAACAGCACCTGCCAATCCAGTTGACATAACCTGTCACACACTCGGTCTGCTCTTCACAGACGCCGAACAGACGGCTGTGCCTTAATAAAATAAAGTTTTTAAACGCAATACCACAATTACATACGACCACCGTTATACCATTCGAAGTACGCGTACACTTCTCTGGAAAGGAGTCCTTCAACTTTAATATTCGCTAAACCTGAGACCTCCGCGTATCTTTCCGTAATGTCTTGCCGCGAGAGAGTCTCAGGGATCAGAAATCCTTTCCCGTTGCACTTCTAGACAGATAAATTTCCACAAAATTCTCAACTCCGAATAATAACTACGTGACGTGCACTGACCTCTCGTATGTATTAACAGATTGTCTAACATTCGCGACAATAAGATCCCTATACGATTATTTCGGTGGACGTGTTTTTTCTACAGTCTCGTACGATCAGATTAGATTTAATATTAAAAAGAAATATTCCTTTTCTATTATTATTTCTTATCCGTGTCTTATAGACTTACTAACATTGATATTCTTTTCTGCTGCAAGGTATAAACGATGGTCTTTCATCTCGATATTTACTAGCTTCTGCTATGATGATTAGACCTAGAGAATCAATGTTGAGTATGGTCGTGTCTGATAAATCTAGTTCATACGAATGAGGAATTAATTCCCGCAATACACAATAAAATATAATATAATGTTTGTATTTATATGAATTATATAGAAAAAACTTTACATGTAACACGATACTACTATTTTGACAGAAATTTCATTTAATATTTCTACCATTATAATACAAACTAGGGTAATATTTAGTTATTTTTTTCTTAATAATTATATTTGACTCATTAATATAGAATTGAAAATATTTTATTGACCATTGTTAATAATAAATGATATTAATACCATAAGTTTTATTTTTTAATATCTAATAAAAAATAAAAAATGATTTGTTAAACTAATACTGTAACTATAATGCTTTTAATTATATAAATATATATATTTATATAATTTTATATATATATATATACATAAAGAAATATTTTAATATAGTTATTAAAATATTGATTAATTTTTAAAATCTTTCGATTTAAATTTCATGTAAATTATATTCACTTCACACATATTTAAACATATAAAATAAAATATTTTACGTAAGATATCAGTTTGCTTTATGATAAATAATAATTATAATAATATTTCAATTAATTAAAACAGTAATTTGTTTTGTAATTATAATTTGTAATATAATAATGCAATATTTTCACTAATTAATATCTTAGTAATAATAAGTATTTCTAGTAAGTAATATATAAGAAATAATATATTGTCATTTTATTCATGTATTATAATATATATATATTATATAACGTATTAATAGATACTTGCTGGAAATATTCTTTTAGTCATCAAATAAATAGAAGTTGATATATCCAACTTCAATATATTTCTATATTTTTTAGTCCTTAAATCTTCAAAGTACAAACTTTATAAAAATCTTTAAATATATAAACTGTGATAGTTTCAAGACATTTATTGCACAAAGAAAAAAGAATGTATTTATTATTTATTTATTTTATTTCAGTATACTTATAACATATAAATATACAATATTATGGCCACAAAAAATATGTCAAACATAGAATTACTCTAAATACATATTTATAATAGTTGATTTGAACAATTTTATCAGTATATTACTACAATGTAATATTCTTAATCATACATAATTAAAAAAAGTAAAGGAAAAAATAGAAATTAAAATTAATTTCAATTTCAATATATAGAATCTTACAACATCATTTTCTTTACTTTTACAAATATACAATTATCTATTATATACTGTAATTATATCTAATACATCTGTTTTCAGTTTATTATCATTAAACAATTATAATCTTGTAAAATGGATTCTTTAATAGATCATTAACTTAATCTCTGCTTATTTGATCATGCAAATTACTTTTTACAAACATACTTATTAAACATTCAAATTTAACTATTTTAAGGAAAACAGTATCATATATATTCAATTTTCTTGTATGTATTAAGGAAGAGTTTCAATTCATTGTAAATAATAAAAAAGATATAAATATAATAAATGTTAAATTTTATCAGTTAGATATTTAAAAATTTATTATAATACTTTTATGCAAATGTCAGAAGTAATTTAGTTTTGAATATATACGATACAGACATTTACTTTGAATATGTTTCACATTCAAGATAAAGTCTTTGGTTATAAACTTTCTCTTGCAATAAGGGAGACTCTTGCAGAATATCTTGTATTTGTATAGACGAACAGCACCATTTGTCACACAAGATGCAAATCTTTTGTATTTTCTTAACACAAATTCAGTTTCTTGTTAGCCATGAAAAAGCTTTAAGAATTAAATACGTCAATGTTAACGCATATATAATTTTTTCTCTTTGTTGACGTTGCAGCATTTCGAGTTCGATAGCCATTACTCGACGATTTAATTTCCCTACTTGTCGACGTAAATGTTGTATCTCTTCACTAGGTGGTAGAGAAACATTAAGTGCGCTATATGAAGGTGTTTGTTCTCTAGAAAAAAATTATATTCTCAAAAAGAAGGTAAGATATGCAGAAAGGACCAATAGCTTTCATTATTTCACGTCTTATAAAATAACAAGTTTTCAGGTTTTAGCAAATTAGTGATTATAACATTACATTGATACAAATGTATTTGTAATATCTATTATGATGTATTTTAGTCTTTTCTTAATACTAAATTATTAATTAAACAGGTGAAATTATTGAAACATTTGTTATTTTAAAAGATAGAAAGGTATAATACATAAGGATATCCTTGAAATATTTGAAAACATTACATGAAAAAAAGTACACATTATGACTTTCCTCATATTAAATAAGTCTTTTCATATTTCTAAAAATAACAGAAATAATAAAAACTAGTTATTGGTCCACTTGGTGTATATAATTATATATATATATATATATATATATATATATATATATATATATATATATATATATATATATATATATATNATATATATGGATTGAAAAGTATTAGTTATTATTACTAGTTATTACCTAGCATGCCTAACTATTTGTGTTTCTGTAGAATATTGTGGTTTAGATACTACTGATTCCTTAGTTTCTGTTGAATATGAATTTAGTTCTTCATCAGCTGCCGGAAAATAATGGTTATCCAATGTCAAAATCCTTGGTGGAGTCTACCGATATAATAAAAAAAATTGCAAAATATTTCATACATATCGTTTCAGAATAAAATCAAATCCAAGAATGATTTTTTGAAATATACACACATTTAAGTTCATTCAAAACTTTCAAATATTTACCTGCACCCTAACCATGCCTGGCTCAGGTGGCAAAACAGCATTTTCTAATGTAATTTCTCTTGGTGGTGCTTTAGTTCCAACATGTTGTTCTTGTCCTAAATTTAATCACATATAACATCACTTTTATTTTTATATACAAGCAATAACTTTACAAAATATATTTTTAATGAAGAAACCAACTTAGTTATGTAACAATGAATGTATAATTAACATGTGGCAAAAAATTATATATTTACCAACAACCAAAATTCTGTCTGGAACATGCATTTCAAATTTCTCTGCTCCAACCACCTGATTCCAGCTGGAACCATTTGTATCTATTTCTTCGTCTGTGTAGTCGCCACTTACACGAATGCTTTTTGGTACACGCATCCTTTTGTTAATGTCCAAAGTAAAATTTGGGTCATAAAAATTGTCAGCCTCTCCATTAAAAACAGTAGGACTATGTGCTTTTGACATTATAACTAAAATAATTAAAAACAAAATTCAGACCTATATTTTCTCCCTTTTCTTTACTAAATTTGTTAACTTACAAAATATAATATAAATAATTTGTATGACTTATTTTGTATTCTTACTGCAGAAAATTAAAAATAAAACGTAATAAATGGAAAAAAGAAGAAAATGGGAATTTACATTTCACCGTAAAGAACGAAAGTTTGAGAACTTCTTATCTTTATCAATTAATGATGAATAGCCTGGTGATTGTAGCAATAAACTGCATGTGTTTGATAATTTTAAAGTACTGTACAATGACGACACAAAAGTCGCACGACTTAAACGTCGTGTAATAATAACAAATTAAAAGTAATTATACACCATAAGCTATGTTTATTAGCAGTAACTATTGCAATGAACTGTTTTGCGTGCAAAAAGAAAAAAACACCTCTCCCAATGCTCGAATAATTACCTTCTTGCAACTGTTCGATCGTTGAACACAAACTCGTCACGCGAAGTTGGCAATAAATGTTCTGTACAAAGGCTGCAATTGTGCCAATCGAAAGTAATCGATAACTAGGAATTTATCGATTTTAACGAAACTCCCGCCAAAAGTGACAGTGTATCTGCCATTAAATTCACGTTCAGGCGTTTTCATTTTCTTCCATGTGCGAATGTTCTTTGATTTTGTTATCTAGAATCTAAACTGAACTGTATTACGGTTCTTTTTGACATTTCACATCAAGAATTTATTTTTAAAAAATATGAGTGACACACAATGTAAGCGTTTCCAATTATATTTTAACTTTATTTCTACGATTTTAAAATTGGACTTGTATTTGATTACATCTATCGTTTAACTATTAGTTAAATTTGTTCTGTTTTCAAATGTCTATTAAATATATTAAATATGACTTCGTTGCTCAAAAATATTTTTATAAAAAATCACGAACAAAATTTCAATGTAAAGTTGGATTTATTAAATTGTAAAGGTTTATTAAATTGTATTAATCATAAATTTAGCAGGTAGAGCTAAACGCCAGAAGATCGATAAAACTGGAAGGTTGTCAGCTTTAGAAAAATTGAAGCAATTAAAAGGTAGTAAACATAAGTATGAAATAGATGAATTGGAAAATGTTTATGAAGAAGTTGATGAGAAAGAGTATTCCAAAACTGTGATAGAAAGGCAAAATGATGATTGGATTGTTGATGATGGTAATAACTTTAAAACTCTTATTGTAGTAACAAACGTAAATAGCAAATTAATTTTTTGTTTTCTTTGAATAATTATTACAATACAATTCTTTGTTGCAAAAGGAGAGAGTGGTTATATTGAAGATGGTAGAGAAATTTTTGACGACGACTTGGATGATAAAAGTATACAAGAAGCAAGAAAACATAAAATTGCAGGCCCTAGAAAAAATAAAAAAGATGATGCTAAGAAGAAAGGAAACATTCAAAATATGTTGATAAATATGTCTTCCAAAAAGAAAACTGATACTAAATTGAATGATGATAGTATTTTGGGAGATTTAATGTCTGAATTAAAAAAAGATGATACACCAAAGCAGTCAAAATCAAGATCTATTAAAAATAAATTTTGTACTACGCCAAAATTAAGTGAAAAGTAACTAATTTTTCTATATATTTAGATATTCGTGTTTTGATATATCTAATATAGTTTTTATATAATCATTTTTACATTAATAATTTTTATAATTATAATTTTCAGAACTGTAGAAAAAAAGATGGAATCAATTTCTGAATGTGAAAAAATACGATATGATGATGATGATGATGATACTTTGATAATGTTTGATAAACCAGAAAAGGTAAACATGCACAAACAAACAGAATCAATATCCCAAGTAGAGAACATTACTTCAAATGAAAATAGTAGTCAAATAATTATAGATGATACTAGTAATTCAGAAATTACAACATTGAGTCTACAGTCAGAAGAGCATGTTAAAGAAACAAGCAGCAGTCAAATAATTGAAACAGAAACTGAAGATCTTAGTCAATTTGTTGGAGATGTAAGTTCTATTACTCAATAATATTTTGAAAGGGTATTTAGACTATTATATTATATTTATTACAGTTCTCTGTAGATTTTGAAGATGACAATATTGATCAGAATGAAAAGCCAATGTTGCCTATCAATAAAGAAAATAAGGAAAACAAATCAAGCACTCAAATGAAAATGAAAGATGTTGAAAAAAAAAACTTTGATTTGGAAAATTTCAATGCAACATTGGACATTGGATTTGAAACACAAATGTCAAATATTGAAGTATCTGCTGATACTACAGAAGTGCCTTTACCACTTGTAACTAATGCAAATAACGAAGAAGTATTCAGATTTTATTGGTGGGATGCATATGAAGATCCATATAAACAACCTGGAGTTGTATATTTATTTGGAAAAGTTTTTGTACCCTCTATAAAAGAATATTGTTCTTGCTGTTTAACAGTAAAAAATATTCCACGGAGAATTTATCTTCTTCCTAGAGTATATGTATGTCTATTAGGATTTATTTTAATTTTAATATTATTAGAAATTTTTACATATCGTCTATCATCTATTAATTTTTCTTCTCTGACATTAATAAAATAATTATATAATTAATGTAAATTTTAGATAAAGTCATCGTCGGCAGAAAATGATGAGAAAGAACGACTAAATACGATAGAAGATGTATATAAAGAATTTAATCAATTTGCAAACAAGTTAGGAATAAAGGAATTCCGTAGCAGCAAAGTTTCCAAAAACTATGCTTTTGAACAAGAAGGTACTCCAGCAAAATCGGATTATTTGGAAGTAAGATATTCTACAAGTTATCCACCTGTACCTTCTAATTATTCTGGACCGTCAATAGAACGTGTTTTTGGAACAACAATAAATTCTTTAGAGTTACTTCTAATTGAAAGAAATATTAAGGGACCATGTTGGTTAGATGTTAAGTGTCCATTACCTACTGGTGTACAAACTAGTTGGTGCAAAATAAAGGTATAGCAGTTATATTTATTATTATAAATAAATGTATTATGTAATTAATCATTTATAGTATAATTGAATAGGTAAATTGTATGAAGATGGAGAATATATCTGTTTTCTCTGACTCTCAAACATTGCCACCGTTAGTACTGATAACATTAAATATACGAACCTCTTTCAATACAAAATTACAACAAAATGAAGTAGTTATGATTGCAGTTCTTATACATCATAAATACCATATTGACAAAGAACCACCAAAACCACCATTTCAACAACATTTTTGTCGTATGTTAACTTATTGAATCATTATTTGAAATATTTGTAGTATTTTCAATATTTGAGCATTATATTTTAACATTATTTTACATAGTAATTACACATCCACGCGATATGCCTTGGCCAAGACAAGCACGAGAAATGCTCTCAAACATTTCATATACTACATTAATGAAATTTGAAACAGAAACGGACTTACTTGAAGAACTATTAAAAATAATAAATACTGCAGATCCAGATTTGTTGATTGGATATGATTGTGGCTTTCAATTTGATATTTTAATGCAAAGAATGATTACATTGAAGGTTTCAAATTGGAGCAGATTTGGAAAATTAAGACGTTCTGTACCACCTTTAATAAGGGTATATATATTTATAAAGAGTACAATATTAAAGATATAGAAATACAAAAAAATATGTGTTTTAGGGTAAGGTAAACTTAAATCAAGCAGCAGCTGGTCGACCTATCTGTGACATACAAGTTTCAGCTAAAGAATTAAATCTCAAAGTTAGAAGTTATGATTTACAATCTCTTTGCATCGCGGTAAATATTTAAAATATTTATTTCTACGATATTTATAATTAAAAAAAAATTAAATTCTAGTTGTTTTAACAGGTATTAAAGAAAAAAGAAAATGAATGTAAGGAAATAAAATCTAATAAATGTATATTATTTTATAGTACTCTGAATAAAATAGATAACTTAATTAAAATAACATTGACAGAAGCATTATATATTTTGTCTATTGTTTTTGAACTTAATGTTCTTCCACTTGCATTACAAATTACATGTATTGCTGGTAAGTATATATTGGTTTTTTGAATAATATAGACCTTTCAGTTAATATGCATTTATCTTATTTGTACAGGAAATGTTATATCAAGAACATTAACAGCAGGACGCGCAGAAAGAAACGAATATTTATTATTGCATGCATTTCATTTGAAAAATTATATAACACCTGATAAACGTATTACAAAAAGGGGAAAAGATAATGAAGGTAATGGCATATATTTTAAATGAATGATTATTACTTCATAATACATTTGTCATTGATATTATTTCATCTATAGAAAACACTAGTAAAAAGAAAGCGGCCTATGCTGGTGGCTTAGTTCTTGACCCAAAAAAGGGATTTTATGATAAACTCATTTTATTAATGGACTTTAATTCTTTATATCCTAGTATAATTCAAGAATACAATTTATGTTTTACTACTGTACCTGGAGCTGCATATGCTGAGTATGAGGTAAATTTATTTATTATTTTGGATTAAACAACTTTATTTATAAATATGTATGTAGAATTTTTTAATTTTATGTATAACCACATTTTTAACTATATTTTATGTATAAATATGTAGGATTTATCAATTCCTGAATCAAATTTAGAATTTGGAATAATTCCAACCGAAATTTGCAAATTAGTTGAAAGTAGAGTAGAAGTGAAAAAACTAATGAAAACACCAAATATTTCACCTGAATTGAAGATGCAATATAATATTCGACAGCTAGCTTTAAAACTTACAGCAAATTCTATGTATGGTTGTTTGGGTGCAACTCATTGTAGATTTTATGCTAAAGGACTTGCTGCCTTAGTTACAGGTAAAATATAGAAATAGAAGGAAATGAAATATAAATTTATTTGTAAATATATTTATAAAATATTGAATACTACTATAGCAAAAGGTCGAGAAATTTTGCAACATACAAAAAGCCTCGTTGAAAAATTGAATTATGAAGTTATATATGGAGACACTGATTCCATAATGATAAATACAAGTTTATTAGATTACGATGAAGTTTTTTCTGTTGGAAAAAAGGTAAATGCATAACTATGTTCAAATCAATACTATATTTTTATTTATTTTATATTTTGAAAATAATACTTATAAAATTGTAAATAGTAGTAAATGTGAAAATAATACTTGATAAAATTTGTGTATAGATAAAACAAGAAGTTAATAAATTATATAAACGAGTAGAATTAGATATTGATGGTGTATTCCGTTATTTGTTGCTTTTACAAAAAAAGAAGTATGCTGCAGTTACAATGACAAAATTACCTAATGGGCAAATAGAATTGACACAAGAACATAAAGGTTTAGATATTGTGCGAAGAGATTGGTGTCAATTAGCTTGTGATGTTGGAAAGTAAGTAAAATATAAACAGATTAGATTTTAAGCAGAATTTTAAATTTTAAATAATATTTACAATAGTGGTTATTTTTAGAAAAATTTTGGACCATCTTCTTTCTGATAAATTGTGTGATGATAGAATAGAACAAATTTTCAGTATGTTACATGATGTTGCACAAAATGTTCGTGAAAATCAAGTTCCTTTATCTTCTTTAATTATTACAAAACAATTATCAAAAAATCCAAATGAATATCCAGATACTAAGCAAGCTCATGTCCAAGTAGCTTTGAGATTAAATAAAGAAGGTGGTAGAATGTGGAAAGCTGGAGACACTATCCCTTATATTATATGCGATGTTTGTATTTGCCGATTTCACTATTATTTAATATTTATGTACTGTTTTTATAAACATTATCAATTGTATAGTTATTTTTCTATATAGGATGGAACAGAAAAATCTGCAACTGAAAGAGCATATCATATTGATGAATATAAAAAGAGTGACTCTTTAAAAATAGATATTAATTACTATTTACTAAGTCAAATTTTTCCTATTGTTTTGCGAATTTGTGAACCAATTGAAGGAATTGATGATGTTTTGTTAGCTAAATGCTTAGGTAAAATTTTAATCAACATAAATTTTATTATAGAATTTTATAATATGTATAAAATGTAAAATAAATAAATATGTATTATAAATAAAATTTATTTTGATAGGTTTGGAAAATATTTATAAATCTAGAAGAATAATACATCAAGAACATGGTGATATACCATTATTAATGGAAGAGGATAGATTTAGGTATTGCCTTCCTTTGAAATTTAATTGTAGAAACGAAAAATGTCAGTCAGAAATTATAATTAAAGATATTGTAAACGAAGAGGTAAGAGAAATTCATGATGAAACAATAACTTTTTTTTATAATATATATATACAATTATATATTCATCTATTTATATTTTTTATATTTATTTATTTATCTATTTGTTTACTATATATCGAAATATTTTATAGTTTGGAAATCAATTGTCACTTGCTTCCTGTTCAAATCCAGACTGCAAGGTACAACCATGGACATATATTAATACAATACAAAATGCGGTGACACTTGCTATACGAGAATTAGTTAACGAATATTACAATGGATGGTTAGAATGTGAAAATCCAACATGTGGTGAGCAAACACAAGAAATACCATTAGATTTTGAGCCAATATATCCAACTTGCAGAAAATGTAATGATGGTGAACTACATAGAGTTGTAAGTTAAAAAGTTTATCACTGTTTCTGAATATTTTGAATATATTAAAGATTAAAATATTGTTTAAAGTTTACAGATACAAAACTTTATAATCAAATGTGTTTTTATCTTCATCTTTTTGATGTAACTCAGTCAAAGTATAAAAGTAAGTATCTATATCTTTCTTCTTTTTTCTAGAAAGATAACCAACTGACTATAATAATTTATTGTTAGATTTGTTATCTCAATGTCCGCAAGGTATGAGAGAAGCATATGATTCATTAAAAGAAGCAATAGAAAAAATTTTAAGGCGAAATGCATTTTCTGTTGTGTGTTTGGATACGATCTTTTCAAATAATGATGAACAAGAAGAAAAATCAAGTTTATATACAGGTACTTTAGAAATATCAGATGGGCTGGATGATGAAGAAGTGGTAAATAATTTATATTTAAAAAATATTATATAATTTTTTACAATTATATCTCTGTAATTTTAATTTTTCTGTTTTAGTAAATATGTGATGATCAAACAAAAACTACCATACTACAAATAACTATAGGGTATAAATAATAGAATAAATGTTTTTATGTAAGTATGTATTAAATTTAATATTTTTTATACTTTAATTTTATTTGTTATTCAAAAATTATAACGTAAATATTAGAAGCATTAAAAAGTGTCTTAAGAATATTTTTTAAATATTTTATTTTAAGATAACTAAAATTATATAATATTTACAATTTATAATTTGAAACATTTTTGTGCATAAAACTAAAATATGTACTTAACAATAACTTATTCTTGTATATATTAAAAATACATTGTCAGGATAAATCAACAATAGATAATGTTTTAAACGAATATATAATTTATTATTTTTTGTTTTCTTTTACATTCATTACTATTATGACATTGACTTAACTATTAGAATATTAAGTCATTATTTTTTTCTTTAAATTTTTATTACAGTTATAGGTCAATAAAATAATAACTGAAATAATTTAATTTAAAACTCGTTTTTAAACTAAGACTAATAATATAAAAACTATATTATTTGTAAACATCTGTAAAAAAAGAAATTAAAGCTATAACTTAAAAAAATCAAAATGAAAATTAATTTATTTTTTCTGTACATTATTACAAATAATAAAAATTGATCTATGGAGTGTGTTTTGTAAGTATATGTTTGCCACTATATATTCAAGTTATATGCATGAATATATTTTACACATATTATGTGCTATATGGTGGCAAACCAAATAACTCAGGTTGAAATTCTTCAAGACTGTTTACTATCAATGTTGGATTTTCAATATAATTTTTTGGTAACATTGGATCTGGAACCATAATAACTTGCATTCCAGCAGTAACTGCAGCTTTTACACCATTTGGAGCATCCTCAAATACAAGGCACTAAAAATGTAATATTCAATTTTTTAACAATTATAAAGCAAATCTAAAAAGTCGAAACTACAAATACTAACAAACCTTTGAGGGATCAGGATTATCAGTAAAACGCTTTGCAGCAATCAAAAAAATATCAGGTGCTGGTTTACCATTTGTAACTTCAGGATCAGAACCACCAAGAACTTTGTGGTTGAACAAGTCAAATATATGTTTCCATTTTTGGGTTTTTAATTCAAAATTTTCTTTATTAGAACTTGTAGCTAATGCTATTGGAATATTATTTTGTTTCAGATGTCTCAACAATTGTTCAACACCTGTTTTCAAATAAGACTAATGTATTTATTTAACAAAATTTTCTTTATTTACATATCTAAAATTTATATATTTAAAAATAATGTATTTCAACAATTGAAAATAAAACAACATCAAAAATATTTTGAACATTTTCATTAATCTTTTCTGATTTTTTAAAATCCTTATAAATTACCTGGCATAAGATTTGCAGAAGGAAATAATTCTTGATATAGTTTAACTACCTCATTTTCAAATTCATCTGCTGTTATTGGTAAAGATAACATCTCAACTGCAGCTTGTGCAACGTCCTTTGTTTTAAAACCCATAGTTTTTGCTTTATGGTCCCACGTGAATTCTTTTCCATAACGATTTGTAATATGATTAATGGCTTTGGTGTAAATTAGTTCTGTATCTATTGAAATTTTAATACAGGATTACTTATATAATTGATGTATTATGTAAGTACTTATTTAACTTACTGATTTGAGCTATGATTCATAATTTAAATGTTAATGTTGTAGAAACTGTGTTGAGAAAATAGTTCCTCAATTAATGACAAATGAAAGACTTTTAACAGAAATTTATGTACATGCCCGCAAGTATGTATGTACAAGATTCTAACACAGCTTCTTAAGAATTAGAAGTAAAGCACATACAAACTCACGCATGATAAGTGCTATTTTAACCCTTTCTTTGACAGTAAAATCCGCTCATACAGATGCATGGTGTATTTTAATTTATATCCCTCATATTTCTTAATAATTGCCACTGAGATTTTATTCATTACTACACGTGCATAGACAAAACAAAATTACTGTATTCATATAAATAAATATTCACTTATTTACAGTTTAATATAGAGCTTGAAGTCATGAAGTAAATAAACATCCAATGTTAAACATCTAATTATCATGTTAAGTAGAGATACTTTTTAATCGAATCTCTATAATTAATTCATAACATAGAAATACTGTATAACTTCATAGATGTGTAATGTAATGACAATGCAAATCACTTACTTAGCAATAACCCATCCATATCAAAAATACAATGTGTAACATTTTTATATTGATTTCGCAACATTTTTCAATGAATATCTAAAACTCTTGTAATAAATAGCACCTTGTGTAATTGAACTATTGAATTTTTAACTCTATATATTAATTCATTTTCTTTTTAAAGAATATTTTACGTATGGAACTTGTGTGCCCTTGACTGATAGTGCTAAGAATTAACACCACTACCATTACGACATTATGGCGCCAATTACGTAAGATATCTGTATAAAAATAAATCAATCATTTAATTGGTTTTCATATTTATTTTTATATCACATGTATTACATTCACTTTTCTATGAAACAGCGCGAAATACCATGAAATCTTTTAGAACTTAAAATTAAGCAGCCAATGCACAATAATTATACTTTAATAGTATAAAATTTTCAAAATAAGATAGTGTTTAATTAATTTTTAATGAGTCAGTAAAACAGATTTAGAATCAGTAGAATATTAAATTAAAACTACAATTTTAAATTATCCTTATTTGAAACATAAAATTATCTGTTTTGCCAGCAACTTCTTATAATGGGATATTATACATTATATAAAAATTATCAACAAAAATTCGAAGAATAAAAATCAAGATCGAAAAATTTAATTTCAACATTATTGCGCACTGAATGTAAAAATTTAATTTGTACTGATTAATTTTATTATTATTTCATAAAATAATTACACATATCGATCATATGTGATTATTAATAGACATTATTTTTACATTAATATATATAATACATAATATACACTGTAAGTTTCAAGCTTAAAGTCAAATAAATCCAATTTTGGTAATTCAAATTACACACATATTATAGACATTTGTTTATGCCGCCCACGTACATTCATAATACGTACGTATCATCGTACATTCAAATGTAATTTGCTGAAATACTTTCAAATGAAATTTATACAAATTTATATAGAAATATTTTTAAAATGAAATATAATCAGTTTCTTATTGTTCTACATGAAACGGATTGTTTCAAAATGAATTTTCTTACATTTTGTGCATTTCCATTGTGCTTGTTGTTCAACCAATCAGCACGATCCACGAAAAGTTATATCTGGTTATAAAGAGAGGGGAAACGGAGTGAACGATTGAATATTAGAAGAAAAGATTGTATACGTTTCAATCTTATATTTGAAAGATCCCCTCGGTGAATGATTTTCTAAAAATAGTTACAAACAAGTCTGTTAGTTTGCTAAGCAAAATGCAAGAATTTCTAGGTAAGCTTTACAAACTAATGTATATATTATATACCTCACGATTTATTTACTATTAAATCTTACCGGCAGATGTATCTATAATGTATTTTCATTTCTTCACTGAACATTGGCTTTTCTCATTCTAATTTTATGAATGTTTTAAGATCCGTTTTTACATTATTTATGCGCGATTTAATATCGTTTCATATTTGTCTTATTTAGGTATTTTGCTGCTAATTACTGGAGTTTGCTGTTTGTACTCTAATTCGGATGTTATTGAACTGAAACCAAATAATTTTGATAGTTTGGTGTTAAATAGCGATAATATATGGGTTGTAGAATTCTTTGCACCATGGTGTGGACATTGTCAACAGTTAACACCTGAATATGACAAAGCTGCAACTGCCTTGAAAGTAATTTTTTAAAATTATATATTTCAAATATCATTTATTTCAATATGCTCTAAATACAGTGTTTAATGTAAATTTTTACAGGGTATTATAAAAGTTGGTGCAGTGAATGCAGACGAACATAAATCCCTTGGATCAAGATATGGAATTCAAGGTTTTCCAACAATTAAGATCTTTGGTCTTGATAGTAAACCAGAAGATTATAATGGACCAAGAACTGCAGTAGGAATTGTTGATGCTGCATTAAATGCAGCTAGTCAAAAAGCACGTAGAGCTTTAGGGGATAGAAAGAGCGGTGGAGATTCTAAGGTAAATATAATATAATGAAATATAATACAATAAAAATAAAGAAAAAGTAATTAATTTTCTATTGCTATTACAGTCCAAAGATTCCAAAGATGTTATTGAATTAACAGATGATAATTTTGATAAAATAGTAATGAACTCGGAGGATATGTGGTTAGTTGAGTTTTATGCACCATGGTGTGGTCATTGTAAAAATTTAGCCCCCATTTGGGCATCTGCAGCAACAGAGCTTAAAGGCAAGGTGAAGTTAGGAGCTATTGATGCTACTGTAAATAGAGTTAAGGTAATTAATATTTTTTTAAATGATGTTTTATAATGTATTTAATAATATGATCTACAAGTTAATATAACTTCAAAATCAAATTATAAATTATATAACTTCATAATCAAATTAATAACTACAATAATGTTGTTAGGCTGTCCAATATGAAATAAAAGGATACCCAACTATCAAATATTTTGCACCTGGAAAAAAATCTTTTGACTCTGTGCAAGAATATGATGGTGGTCGCACAAGTAGCGATATCGTGAATTGGGCATTGGAAAAATTGGCAGAGAATGTTCCAGCACCAGAAGTAGTTCAAATTATAAATGAAAAGAGCTTAAGGGAAGTTTGCGAGGACAAACCATTATGCGTTGTGTCCGTTTTACCGCACATTTTAGATTGTCAATCTGATTGTAGAAATGGATATTTAAAAACTTTAAACGAGCTCGGAGAAAAATATAAACAAAAAATATGGGGGTGAGTTTTATACACTATTTAATACAAAAGTCAATAAATTCATATCTTAAATTATAAATATATATATAAATTATAAATCTTTTTTATAAACAGCTGGGTTTGGGCTGAAGCTGGTGCTCAACCTCATATTGAAGAGGCATTAGAAATTGGAGGATTTGGATATCCAGCACTAGCCGCTGTAAATATAAAGAAAATGAAATATTCTTTATTAAAAGGTAGTTTTTCGTATGACGGTATAAATGAATTTTTACGAGACTTGAGTTACGGGCGAGGAGGTACAGCTCCTTTGAAAGGAGCTCAGCTACCTGTTATTCTCGACACGAAACCATGGGACGGCAAAGATGCTGAACTTCCGCAAGAGGAAGAAATCGATCTTAGTGATATAGATCTCGACGAGAAAGATGAATTGTAATTATAAAACTTAGTGTTTCTCAGGAACATATGCACCTTCATATTCATCTTCATGTTAGTAAAACAATTTGATACTTATTTTTATATAACGTTATTTTCGGTTGATATCACTACATTTTAACATACATTGATAATATAGCATTACTATTATAGTGTCAGGAATGTTCTTTCTTTTTTAACTGAAATAAACTTCGTAGGAAGTTTAATAATTAATAATATGTTAAATTACAAGTGCATAAAAAACAACTCTTCCACTGAGGCTAAGTTTACGAAATTTAATTATTTAATTTCAATCAGAATCATGTGTAAATTTATGAATTTATGTGTAAATTTTTAAACTAATAGTCAGATAAACATCATAGTAAAAATAAAATATATACTCGATTGTATGCAAACAAAAACTTTTTTATGGAAATGTTGTGAACTTAAAATAATTACTGATCATGCATAACATATTAATATACATTCCATAACATCTTTGGTTTTCCCTAATTTGGGACCAAAACATGCAATCATAAATTTACATTTACAAAATGTATCACAATCCTTATGTTTATTAAGATCTCACTGTTTGACTGATTTGTATCAGGTCTTCCATCATGATTACAGAAATGAATTTTATACGATTATGTGAAATATGATATAAAATATGTTTATATGTATATGTGAATGTAAAATTTCATCTCATCTACATTTAACTGACTGTAATCTTAGTTTACATTTTTATTAAATAAATTGCTCTATAAAATTATGTATATCATGTATTGTTTATTTGCCTACAATTATTTAACTATTTTAAATTTCTCATTTGAAAGTTTTTATTTTCGAGAATTATTCAGATATATAAAACCTATTCCATGCCGTATTTTTTGCTTGTTATATCACAATGATTTGGAGTAAAATTTCAAATCGTGTGTTACAGAGATTAGACAATTACGAAAATTATTTGGCATAGTATTTTTACTTCTTTTCGTAAATAATAAAAAAGTATGAAAAGCTTATTTTCAGATTATTTTAACAATAATAAAAAATAATGAATACAAGAAATGACTTTGTATCTTTGTATCACTTATATTTTGCGTTACAAATTATAAATGAGGTAACTTCGGTGGCATTTAAAAATGGAGTTTGGGTCTCGCGCATATTGTTTAATCGTAGTTTATTTTGCTTCAAAAGAAACTAAAGATTGATGTTACTTTAATGAAACGAATATTCCAACATAATAGCTATGGAATTTAAATCATACATAAAAAAGTTTTAAAATCGCATAATTTTTTTGTTTATGTGAGAAATGAAATAAAATAAAAGTGTAATTTAAAGGGTTAGATTCTTAGTTATTTTCTTTTGGAAATACCTGTTCATCTGCATTTTATTTTTACCTGCATATCTTTTAAATTATCAGTACAAAATTGATCTCTTCCTATTTTTCTATTATTTATGCCTTAAATAAGAATGGGTACAAAAATATTAAATGATATTCACAATGACATAAAACAGTTAATAACAGCAATTACATCTTTTGAGGTAATATGCGTTGTATATTTATCAATTGATATATTTTACATTAGAATAAATATGCATTTAATAAATATGTATGTACCCTTTGTATAATTTTTAGGAAAATGAAGAAGGATTTCGAATTTGTGAACGATTTTGTATGACAAACATCAAACATCATCGGTATTTATCTGTTGATAGTAACAGCACAAAACAAGCTATTAAAGCTCTAATTACAAAATTTTCAATTCATGGGAAATATGATGTAGCAAAAAAATTCGAAGAACTTGTAGATGCATTTCTATTAAGTTTTAATTTTGAACAGCATCCACAATATGATTTGCAATGGTATCTGCTAACACTGTTATTCGAATTAGCTAAAGAAACTTGTAAATCTGATTTAGAATCTTTAAAACTGACACGTGGAGAATATACTTTCAATGTATCAGGTGAAGATGAAAATGAAGTTACAGAGGAAATTGATTGGGCTGAATATTTAAAAGAAGGCCAAGAAAACTTTTTCAATGATTATAAAAGTGATTCAGAGAGTGTAAATACTTTTATAATTGCCTATTTATATTTGTTATATTTTAATTATTTTGTAAGAAATGTTTAAAGATATGTTTTTATTTAATTTATGCAAATGTTAAATTTTTAATAGGAATGGTCAAATGATATAGAAGATGATGTGGCTCTAAATTCAAATTTTGAAGCATGTACAAATCATGTATCAAATAAAGCAGTATGCATACCTTTTGTTGAAAAAGAATTAAATGATTTATCTTTAGCTTTAAACGAAGAACTCAAATCTAAAAATTGGTTATTATCAAATGTTCAAAATACTTGGTGGAATGAGTTAAGATGGAGAAAGTATCCAGTTAAGAGCAGATTTTGTGATGCTCATCTTTGTGAAATTTGGTAATTATTCTTATAAAAATTGTACTCTTTCTATTTTATCCAAATATTTTCAATATGTTAATATTAAATAGGCATAAAGCAAATGGAGGGGATTTTTACACACTTGGAACTCTTAGCGAATATCTTGTATGTAGAGAATTGTTATGGATGTTTCACGCTCCGATGCAAATGGTAGTTTTTCAACAAAATGAAAAAACAGAATTTTTTATTCGTTCTGATATATCAATACCTAGTTTAACTACTGTAAGTATATAATAGATACTTTCGCATATGCGACATTAACATTTAATATGCATATGAGTTTTAATTATTTAAGAGTATTAATAATAATGTATTTTAGGTTGCATTTAATAGTATTCTTTCACCTTTTTGTAAATATTTTTCAATGATACGTGATATAGAACAATTTGGAATTAGATTATATTCAGAGCAAGATAATTTTTGTAAAAAAGCACCTTTAACATATGAAACTTATAATGCAATTCTAAGACAACATTTGATGAAATTTAAAGAGAAAATAATTGATATAGAAAAAATTCTTGTAAAACAAGGTAAAAACTTTTTTACAATTAATAAATTTATAAATATTTTCATTTTTTATTTTATATTTATATTGGATTTTAGATAGCAGTTTAACATTTCTATCTTTATCATCAATTTTGAAAAAGAATTTGTATAGTATACAAATTTTACATGAAATTCATAAAAAGTCAATATGCAATTGGAAGCTTCATCCAAATTGGAAGTGTGCATCTAAATTATTATCGTCTTTATATTTTGAAATACAAAACTCACACAATAGAGAAAGAACAAATATTTGTACCAGTTTATACTTATCTAGTCTTACTGTTTATTTAAATATAATTGATACATGGTTAAGCGAGGGTCGATTTGAAGATTGGAGAGAAGAATTTATAATTGCGAGGTAAAAGTATTTGAACATATGGTAAAATGATTACAAATAATAAATAATTTATTTATATTAGGTTATCAGGTAGTGCAGTTTCAGAAAGTAGTATACAGTATGAAACATTTTTTTTGAGACCTTTGGATAGTATATGTTTAGCTGATCCAGTCTTGCAATTCCTGATAAAAAAGATACAACATATAGGACAAAGTATTGAATTATTAGTATCTTTAGATCGAATTACAGATATATGGAAGATTAATATTGGAAGAAATGGTATGTAATGATTTTTCTACTGTTATAATATTATTTTGAATATTTTATTATATATATATTGAATATTTTGAATATAATTTTATATAATTTTTTCAGAATTGAAAAAATCTTTAGTTGATGAATTTTATACCAAATTAGAAGTAGAAGTTTCTAAATATAGTATAGATAAACAAAAAGAAGAAGAAACTGTATCTTCATTTCAAAAGGAAGAAGAAGTTATTAAAAATGGATATGATGAGGATATGGAAAAAAATATTATAAAACAGTTATCTGAATTCAATAATCCATTTTTATTAAAAGCTCTAGAAGATTATCTTCCTCCTGAATTATTAAAGAGAGATAATGTAGATGATGTTGGGGTTTCTGAGATTCGAAATATTCAGATAGAAACTAATATTTTTAAAAGGTATTTTTATTATATACTTCAAACATATTTTCTAGCAAAGCATTTTTTAAGTATATAATGAATTTTAGGCTTGAAAAAGTATCAAATTATATATTACCACTCAGGAAAATATTAGAAAATATCTTAACAGAAATTTTAATTTCACGATATAATGGTGCTAGCAAATTAGTCAAGAATATTATGTGTGAAGAATATAAATTAGAATCACATTTAACATTAATGAGATCTGTTTATATGATGGAAGCAGGTCATATTATGAATAAATTTTACCAAAGATTATTTTATGAGGTACACTTTACAATATTAGTAATTATTTTAATTATCAAATTTTTATTATATACATTTTGTTTAGATTGAAACTAATCAAATGTGGAACAATTCATATTTTTTATCATGTATACTTGAAGAAATTCTTTCTCAATGGTGGACAGATTCAAGTTCACGTTGGTCTATTACAGTTTCTAATACTCACACAAATCAAGTATTAATAGCTGTTGATAATATAACATTGCATTATACGATAGGTTGGCCTATAAATATTGTATTAAATGAAAAGACTTTCGTAAAATATAATGAAATATTTAGATTTCAGTTGAAATTAAAATGGGCTTTATGGACATTAAATAATTTAAGATTCAATGGTAAAAAAAACATATTATAAGGCTCTTCTTTTCATTTTTAATAGAATATTATAAACAAAGATATTTTTTATAGATTTAGAAGGTTCAAAATTAGTATGTAAAAGGAATAAATTAGAACAGTTTCATATCAGACGTATTGAAAGCTTAAGATTTTGTTTGTTGCATGCAATTACTTCAGTACATACTTACTTATCAGGACAAGTATTACAAAATTTAAGTCTTATGTTAGAAAAATCTTTGACACAAGCTGAGAGTTTGGACACAATTATATCAGGTACAGTCGTAGTAATAAATTTATATACTAATAAAATTGTACAATACATAATCATTTTATTTTTTAATTACAGTTCATAATGAGTATTTAAAAAAAGTTCATGAACATTGTTTATTAACTTCAGAGTATGAAGATTTAATGGCAACAATAAATAATGTATGTATATATCATATTTTATTATACATAATATATATCTTATACAAATACATAATATATCTAACTTTCGTTTAGCTAATTGAGATGTGTAATCATATCCGTGCTCGATGGAATTATAAAAAATTAACATTTGCTAGTGAAGAATTAGATGTGCTAGAAAACAGTTATAATAAATATCACACGTACCTTGCTTTAGCCTTACATAATGCAGTTCAGAATAAGGATGCAAATTACTGTAAGTCTGAAATTTTATTAACACAGTTATAGAGTTTACTTCAAACTGGTAAATTAATACAATAATTTTAGTATTAAGTAAATATGAAGGTTTTTAATAATTACAACTAATAACTTTAAAAGAATACAGTAGCATATTAATTTATATCATCATTTAATGTATCTTTTTTTTTTAATTGCTTTGTTTGCAGTGACTGGCTTAAGTTCTGCATTTAATTGCAGTATGTCATATGTCCAACAATAAAATATTTTTGAATTTTTTATACATATCCAATAATGATTCTATAAAAAAAAAATTATTATGAATTATTTTTTTATTTTTATTAGTAACTAAGTTTTATGGCTTATCAAAAATACAAACCTTTCATTAACAAGAATACTACCAATATGTTGGTCCTACTAATGCTTTGTAACTAATTATACTATAATTTTTTTTTTTTTTAATAAAGTGTGTGCATATATCTTCCATATTTCAAACATTTCAAAATGTATATTACAATTGAAATATTTATGAGAACTATAATATTGTATATTTTGTTAAATAATTTGTAAATATATTAATTTATATTGTAGAATAAAAAATTTATTTTATTATTTTTATTTGTTTTAAAAATCAATTTCTTCCCTTCTAATACCCTAGCCAAATCCCTAAATTCCTAAATTCCTTTCAGATGAATTAATGCTACAACATCAAATTAATACAAAAGATATTTATATAGAAAACAATATCACTATATGTCCGTTTAATAATCTCAGTCACAGTTTGCTAATTGAAATCGCTTATCAATATTTACCACCATCAGGCTTGCCTATTCCAATTCCAAAGATTATACATAAAATGGATTGGTATAACAGCAGGTAAAAAATATATTATTAAAACTAGTCTTTAAATACTGATTGTTATAATAAAACATTAAAGTTTGAACATAAAAAGTTTAAAATTGTTTAAAATTTGTGTTTTTTAGTTTGAATTCTGAAAATTCTTTACCAAGTGATATTATTCTAAATGAATATGAACAAACATTTTCATACATACGTTGGTATCAGTTAGAAGAAAGTATTATTACAGTTAATTTATCTCCATATGCCTTACGTCGTGAAATGCAAGATTTTATTAACGATGATAAATTAGAAACAAATTATTAATTAATATAAATTATAACAAAATTTAGTTAAGTATAAGCTATAAAAAATATAATGTTAAGTATAAGATTTAAGATAGATATCAATTAAAAGTTAATATTTTTGTTACTTCATGGTAACGAATTGAAAAATAATGTTAGTTTTTATAATAATAATTCGTTCATGAATATGTGAATTACTATCTTAATAGATGATAATAATTTATTTTAATATACAGTTGTGTATATATATGTAACTTGCATATGTAATTTATTTCCATTAAAAAAATTTCTGAGAAGTAATAAAATAAATACATTTTGCATATTAAGTAAATATTTATAAAATTAAGTTATGAATAACATGATTGAAATATATTATCGTAATAGTATTTAAAGTAAAAGTGAATAATTTTTTCTATTTAATTTAAAGAAAAATTCTATTCTGGCCAAAACTCTGTGCAATTACAACGGTACCATTTTGTCCCATTGTTCCACTTTGTGATACTGTAGGTGCATTTGTAGTTTCATTCAAATTAATAGGTGGTGTTGAATGATTATTAACATTTGTAGTAGTTAAAGCTTTATTACGCAATTCAAAGACTTGTTGTATAGCTTTACGAAAGCAAAGAAAGTTATAATCAATTACACCTGTAATTTGAAAACAAAAATTATGAAGATAGTTGTTGTGCAGTGTTATTACCAATTTTTTAACTAAATTTATTGAAATGTTTTATGTTACCTTGTCTGTCAAAATTATCTTCACGCAAAATACAGACTAAAGCCAAGAATTTATTAACTTCTCGCAAATATAAAATTGTTCCATTATTTAATTTGATTAAACTAGAACTTTGATTATCAAATGCTGCAGCCTCTAAATCCTCTCTCAAACTAAAATAAATATAGTAGTTATTTTTACTATGTAGGTAAAAGCTTTTACGTAGAAATTTTTGTAAGACATACCCATATATGCAAGATACATCTATAACAACATCAATCATATCACAACACAGTTCATAACTTTGCATGTCTACAGGAGAACTATCAGTTGCAATATAAATTTTAGACACTACATCAAATAAAAATGCCTTTTCAATTGCAGAATTCTGAAAAACAAATTATAATTTATCTTGTTGATAAATTGTAAATATTATATGAAAGTTTGTATATTCATATTTTTTTCTTACTGATATGAGTATATTTAATAAATTTTCTAGAGTTGGTAATTGTGGTATCAATTTTTGTACAACTTTACTAAATGCTTCAAATATACTATGATCATATATGGATGTTAAATGAAAACTCAGATGTATTTGGTCACATCCTGAAATATATACATATTTTACAATTATTTATAGATTATATGAATAAAGAACGATTCTTAATTACTTGTTATTTATTTACCAGAATCTGCAAGATCATCATTCGCTCTAGTATGTATATCTCTTTGTGTTTCCATTTTACAATCATCAGATAAGCCATCAACCTTATGTATGAACACCTCAAATTTTATTGCTTGATTAACTTTGTATGCTTTTGTAACTGTCAAATGAAGTTTATTAAGCGCTTCCATGTAATCATCTTGAGCATCGATAACAAAAACTAGTGCTCCACAACCACCAAATATCATATCACTATCAAAAGTAGGATCGAAGAAATCAATTTGTCCAGGAAAGTCCCAAATTTGGAATTGAACAAAACTAGAATTGCTTATATCATCTTTGATAATTTTGTTTGTGCTTTCCAAAAACAACGTTTCGTTTGGTGACATTTTATGAAAAACTACTTTTTGTATTGATGACTTTCCACTCCTAAAGTTAATGTTCATTTCATACAATCAATAACAATATTAGCAATGAAACGGTTGATATTATCAAAATAAAAATATACTAAAATTGATAGCTACCTACGAAGGCCCATTAATAATATTCTAGGTTTTTGTTCTCCTGCTAAAGGATCCATAGATCCCTCTGTTTCTCCATCAAATGGGGCATACCCAAAATCTTTAGGAAAAGAACCTACATCATAACCAGCTTGATACTGATCATCGTCATCCTATGATATTATTGCTTTTAGTAAAATAAATATCATTGCAAACAATACGTATTTAAAATCATTTAGAAGGTCACTGAGTTTCTAAATACTTGACAATGATAAAATTTAGGAACAAAATAAAAGATAAAATATGAAAATTTAAAATAAAAATGTTTAATAAGAAATGGAAATGGTAATTGGATTAATTATCACAAATCTAAATTTAATCATTTCATTATTAATTAACAATATCGTTATTAAATAAGTATCAATATGTATATAAAATACAGTATTACTTTGTTCTGAATAATTTATCTGCAACTGAGATAATATAAATTATCAACACAGCAAGTTAAATTATTAGTGATACTTACCATATTCGTGCTTTGTATCTTTTATTTATTTAATGCTTCTTTTACGATTAAACTTTGGATTCACAAAATTTACAATGTTATCGTATGATTGCACATTTATGAAATTAATTTAATATCAATACAAATTGTATATATTCATGTGTATAACTACGTAAAACCGTAATAAATCATACACAGTAGTTTGATAAAATATCAACACAAGTGACGATACGACTAATATACGACCAAGTTGATACACAAAAATAAATATTCATTTTCAATTATTTAAATCTTCGAAACAAAGGATTATGCATAAAGTCCACACAAGTCAGAATAACATTCGTATATATTTCTATGTACTATCTCTTTCAACTTCATTACAATTTTTTCTTCGTATTAAACTTATACTTTTGCAACAAAATGCAGGAAAAAAAAATATACTGCAACGAGATTTATAATTTTATTATATACAGAACACTAAATAACTATATTTGACACTATTTGACACTCGTACAATATCGAATGCACGATTCAATGAGAACAGACATAATTACGAATTACCAACTGTACAACTATGTATATCTTAACGATGCTGCCGCCATTTTCTTCATTACGTCTGTGACAGTCTTCAGGGATCTCATGTGTTTCTGTTTGCGCGAAAAACGTGTACAGCGAAATGCGATAAGCGCGAATCATACAGATATTTTCTAGAGAAAAAAATCATATAAAATATTATTCTAAAACATGAAAGTGATCGCCACTGTCATATGATTATCTTTTATAAATTGAACGATTAGAAAATTTGGGATATGGCGAAAATTTCGAATTCTACTGTGTTTACAAACGATGCATCCTCTACTGGGACTTCCGATCTTCTCCAACAAGCGTTCCAACAAGTTGTTGACGATGACGACCACGATAACGAATTTGTTGCATTTTTGCAAAATGATGATAACGATTCCCAAACAATTCATTTGACTCCGGAACAAGCGGCAGCCTTGGGGCTAACCTTCGAGGTAAACTCGAACGAAGAGGTTATTTATCAACAGGAACAAGATAACACAACTATAGACATACCAGAAGATATTCCCGCAAAAGACGTCAACGTACAGGACCAAAACTCATTACCTCCTCAGGAACCTATAACAATCGGCCAGTTAAATTATCAACCCGAAGAAGTACAAAAGTCCAATAATACTAGATTGATTAAAACAGAGTGTATTAATTTTCAAGAATGGCATATGCAAAAGGTTTCTGAAACAGAACAACTTCAAGAACAAATGGTAGAGAATGACATAACAATGGAAGAAATTGACTTGAATAATCAGAACCATGAATCTCAACAAATAATTGAACATCAGACTAATATAATTCAACAGAATTCAAGCATGGAGACAATGGTTTTGGAACAACCCAAAGTACACACAATAAAAACAGATGTAAAAAGCATCCATGAAAATGATTTACAATATACCATTGAAGATAATATAGCACAAAACCAGCTTAATACAATACCTAATACTCAGGCGCAAATCTTGCAAAAGTTACCAATGATCTTACCATCCTCGCAATTTATTATAAAGCCTGCACAAACTATATTGAAACCAGCTAAAAACATTAGATTATTTCAGAGTTCGAACAAGTTGACCAACGCAACTGTTAATTCCATTAACAGTGTACAGTCACTGAATACAAACTCAAATTCCAATTCCGTATTACTTTCAAAAGCTACAATATTGAATAATTTGTCACCACAGATAATAAAAGCTACACCTATAACGGCTCAGTTGTTAAATACAAGTGGTATATCTGCACAATTATTAAATACATCTCAGCTGTTGACTAGTGCTTGTGAAATACAGAACCAATCTATTGGTACACCACATGTGTCAAATACTGTTGTAAATACTACATCTGGAACAACACAGAATATTGTTACTTCACAAATACGTTTGTCTCCAATTGTAAAGACATCCCAGCCTCTCCAAAGAGGAAATGTTCAACAATTTTTAACTCCAGTCCTAAAAAGTACATCAACTGTGCTTCCAAAAACAAATCATATTCTTAACAATACCAATGTGGCTACAGCTATTCCAGCACAATTCTTGAAATCAGTACAAATCCCTTCCCAATTACTTAAAACAAGAAGCACAATTGGTAAAAAAACAACTGGAACACCAAAAACTACAACTAATTCTGATACACCAGTTGTATTCCGAACCGCATCAATTGTTAAAACTCAAGATTTGAAAACAACAACAACAAATTCTATTTTGAAACCAACTCAAATCTGTTCAACGCCTATATCTATATTAAAACCTCAAGCAAAAAACGCATTTAACAACACGACTAAACAAAATATAACTATTGCAACCCAAAATGCAAATAGTTCGCAAAATAATTCACAAAAGACATATCCAACACAACAGAATAATACATTTGAATCTGTTAAATTAGTTCAAAGTGAAACTCCTAGAAAAAAACTTAATCTTGTGATAAATGGCACAAATCTTAAAGTAAATAAAAAAGTTAAAAATGCTCCTGTTAAATCTACAATAATGGCAAATGAATCTACAGATACATCTAAACCATTAGGTTCCAGTGAAAATCCCATACAAATAGTTAAGCAAGGTCAATCATTTCCTAGGTACATGAAAAATCTTAATAATATCTTAATAATTTATCATATTTATCTATAATGACTATATTTATTCTAGTACGCAACGCTTAACACCAACACAACTGAAACAAATTGCACATGTTTTACAACAACGTAGTCAAGAAGCAGCTACATCAAATGAAAAAGTAGTATATAGGTTAGTATATAAACTTATTTATTTATTATTATTTATTAGACATAATAAAATCTTATATGAATTAAATGTTTGTTTAGAGTTGTATTTCCTGAAGAACTGGATTTACAAATTAGAAATCCAGGGAATTTATTAAAAAGTCGTGGGCGGGGTCGGGGAAGGCCAAAGAAAAGTGCTGTGAGACCTTCCTTACTTCCATCTAAACCAGCACCAATTCCTGATGAAGAACAGGAAGAATTGAAGGTAGATTTTATTT
Organism: Frieseomelitta varia; assembly: GCF_011392965.1. Taxonomy (NCBI): domain Eukaryota; kingdom Metazoa; phylum Arthropoda; class Insecta; order Hymenoptera; family Apidae; genus Frieseomelitta; species Frieseomelitta varia. Next base: position 583,399 of record NW_025110085.1, read on the forward strand.
ATTTTTCTGTATTTCGAGGTTGTTTTATGGTTAGTATTTATATTAATATTATTATTTTTCTTTTTCTAGGATGAAAGAAAGAAGGTTGTAGCCAGAACACGATCTGGTAGACTTTCTCGACCTCCTAGACATATGGTGCGAGATTATAAACATTTGCACCATTCAGATTTTTTGCAACCTGATCTGGATGATTCAGATGGTGGTTATAGCGATTACAATACTAACAATGATAAACTTGAGGAAGAAGAATCACCTAAAGAATTATTAACAGGTCTAGAAGTACCAAAAAGAAAAATATCAGATCATTTTAGGTGTCCTACATGTAATAAAATATACTTAGGACGTACTCGCATGGCAAGACATTTTGAAATGCATCCTGACCATGGAAGTCCTGAACAACTACCTCCCTCTACGCCTGAACCTGAATTAAAACAAAGTGGAGGTCAAGATCCTTTAAAACGCAAAGGAAAAAAGCGAGGTCCTTGGGCTTATGTTACGCCAGAAGCTAAGTCAGAAAGACGTCAAATAAAATTGCGCGAAGCAATTTCTGTATGTGAAGATTTTGAAATAACAAAAATAGCTGCAAAACCTGTATTGAACGCACAATCATTATTTGATTTATTAGTACTAAAGTCTGAGAATAATGTAAAAAACTTTTTGGACGAATTAAAACAATTAATGGATAAGATACGAGAAAAGGCTGGAACAATGTTAACACTTGTAAACAATGACGAGGAATCAAGCAAAGACTTGATTGATATCAATGAAGAATCCCTTTGTGATGCTTTGGGTCTTAATCCAGGTTTATATGGAATTAATAACGAAGCTTTGAAAAAGGTTGATACTTCTATTTGCACTAGTTATGAGAATGAAGAACCACCTCTTAAAATTCAGAAAATAGATAATTCTGAAGATGCCAAGGAAAACATAGAAGAACGAATGTCAAGTGGTTTTTCCGAAAGCTCGGACCTTAGTGTTTCTGATTTTTTAAGTGATAGAAGAAATGATTCTGTAACAAATCCTACTTGTCCAGAGGTGTTATCAGCTTTAACATTAATGAGAAGAAATCCTAGTCCAGTGAATAATTCAGAGAGTAATAACTCTAATAATGTCTCGAAATTATTAATTTCAAATCCAGAGATTCAGAATCAGATTTCAGACAATCCTGGATTCCAAAAAATTGATATTACTTTACCGAAAGTTTCTAATTTTCAAAAAACGGAATATCATAAAGAGAACCTCACAAAATTAGGAACCGGTTTAGAATCGTCAAATGTTTGTAAAGTCGATGATAATTATGAGCAATCTAAAATAGAGCATATGGAACAAGCTTTCATAAAATTAGAACCAACAGAACAGGGTTTCGTAAAATTAGGAAATAGTTCTATGGAAACTTATCAGAAACAAGATTCTCCAAATTTTGAGAAAATGCAAAATGGTTTGGACAGCATGGAGAATGGATCTCAAAACTTTGTTAAAGGATTCCAAAAATTAGTTTCCAAAATAATTCCTATGACTTCAGAAATAAATTGTGTTAAAACACAGTCTACATCATTGGACACAAATTCTTGTAAACTGATGCCTAGTACTTCTGGTTGTAAGATTTCAGAAAACCTACCTATACTTCAAGATAGTGAACCAATAATTTCCAATAATTGTGATACTAATATATTTGGCAGTTCAGAAAATTTAGATATGACAAAAATAGCTCAGTATGATCATATAGCACATTTAGACATTCTAAATACAAGTGGAGTAATAGATAAAAATTTATTAATTGATGAAAAATTAGTTGAACTGCATCTAGTAGATCAGTCGAATTTAGTTGATGAACTTGTATCTGAGCGATTGAAAAATATCATGCCAGATAATATTTTAGAGAACAATTTGATATCAAGTAATTCAAATTTAGATACTGATCTTGATTTTGAAGCATTAAGTGAAGAATTTAATAGAAATACTAGAAGTTGATTTTTGGATTATTACATAAAAAACGTTCCTAAAGAAATTAAAATATGTATAGTGTTTATACATATACATATTATGAAGTGTAATCACGTATAGTGTATATATGTATATATGATTACATTTCATGGTGTAGATATTTTTTTATAGACTTTATGACAGTATCATAATCAATATATTATAACTTCTATATTTGAGTGATCTATATCTATATCAATGATAAAATAATATGATGTCTTGTATTCTGATATGTGTATGTAAATAAGACTGTTTCTGTCATATTTATTATGTATAATGTATATTTCATATAGAAAGATATAGTGTTATGCTTTATTGACATTGTTAGGATATTACACAAAGAAGCTTTACTTTGTTGTATTGTCTTCAAAAAATTTTTACTAAAATATATTCTTTATTTTTAGTAAACGGTCTTTATAATCATACACATAATGTACTATATTCTATACTATATATTCAATTTAAGTTTAGTTTCCTGAAGAAGGGTAACTCGTAATAAAACAGATAATAAAAAATTAAACTTATCAAAAAAACAAAATATAAATATAAAAATTTTATGTAAATATAATTTTTAATAGTTATTGGTCATGTAGTGAGATACTATAACTTTTTTAGTTACAACATTATAAAAATGGTTTAGCACAAATTATTTTGTGATTCAATTTTAACTTCCTACGTATATTATTAAATGTTTAATTAATCGGTTAATAAAATAAAAATCATATTTATTATATCAATAATTTCATAATAACTATAACAAAATATTCAAATGCGATATAATGACTTCAGAGATTATCAATAATAATAAATTAAAATAAATTGTTTATAACTTTTGTATGAAACATTAAATCATTGAAAATATTTTAAACATAAAAAAAAATTCCATCCAATATTGTTATAGTATGTATGTACAGTGGAAATTATTAATTTTCTATTTATCTGTAAATATGTATATATTATACATATATAGGAAGTTATTGATATAATTAAACGTTAATGGTTCTAGTAACATTACAATACTAATCAGAATATAATTAATCATTAATTATATTAATTTTGCAGGTTTGTATTTTTGAGATACATATTCTGTATCTGCGTAATCTGCATTTTCAAAAAATATATATGTTTATATTTATAAATATATACATTTGTTTATATTCATATTAATCTCAGATACCAATTGTAAACAAAATTTCATAAATTTCACTTTAAAGTATGACTATATATTTTAATTTCCTATTTTCCATTTTGTGAAATTATACAAATGGTATTTGAAAAACTATAAATAAATGATCATTTTGTTAACTTTTGTTTTATTTCAATAGTTGTAACTTATGATATAATACAAAAATTAATTGTAAACATTGAATCAGTTTTGAAATAGAAAAATACTTACCAAAATTTACATCAATAATAATTAATTACCTATGTCCACTCTCTATTAACATTGATTCCAAAACTGTTGTTAGATTTTCTGGTAAAAACGGTTGATGCACCCAGCTAGCAAGGAACAACATTTTCCAAGATTCTGTATAATAATGTGCTACATCTTCCAAAATTTTACATTTTGCTTTTGCTTCATTAGAATATGCACTGTATATTGATTCTGCAACTTGTCCTAAAATTAATTATGAAGTTTATAAAATAAATAAATTATAAAACTCTGTCGTTATTCACAAAGAAACTATGTCACTATTCATAGAGAAACTATAACTATGTATTTTTACCAAATTTTGAATTTGGCCATGTTGCAAACAATTTTTCCTTGTCCGTTTCAAAACCAGCTGTTATTTTCATCTGTTGTGCAATTTGAGCCAGATTTATCACAATATTGTCCTATAAAATATATTATAATAAAAACATATTAAAATAAGAATATTAGATAAAAGATAATTGTACAGAAGATGTCTTACCAATTCTTTGCAAACAATTTCTAATTTATCGCACTGTTCTTGCAACATTTCAGAATATGACTCGTCCTGTTTCGCTTGAGTTATGTTATTCAATAATGTTATTCCTTTTAAATGAAGTGAATTCCATATTTGTATATTCTTATGAATATCTGCAACTAAATCTCGTATATGGCGAGCAGAACCTGTTAAATTTCTTCCTTGGATTGATTTTGTCTGTGAAAGTTCTGCAATGTATATTTAATAAAACATATGTCTTGTCTTCTATATGTATCACTTAGCACTGTTAAAAAAAAGTAAGGCACTAAAAATATTGAATTACTTACTACTGATTGGAGAAAATTGTTCTTTACTCATCACCTGTGTCTGATGCTCTTTCTTGACACAGTCCATCATAATTGGATTTTTATGCAAATACATACGTGTACAGTAATAAAATAGATAAATAGTATACTGAGTGACAATATATCAAAATGAAGAATGCATTTATACGTATTTGTATGTAGTTAAAAATTACAATATAATCATAAACTTATTTATTCATTGATTAATCGAAAGTACGTAATTTTTTTAACATATATAAAACCTCATGCAATAACAGAGAATGTGTGTACACACATATACATATGATTATTTCTCAAGTTGTATACTCGTCGAACGCAAAATATGAATATCATACTATTTATTGGCAATGTTAAATTTATTTGAATTTCGAATTCAGTAGTTAATTATTGCGAAATGAAATACTTTAAAAGGGAAATGCCTAATAATATGTAACGTTTCCGTTTCCTAATTGACTATTTAAAAAAAAATATACATGACAAAAATGGAAAGTGAACTTTTTCAATTGCGTTTTAAAATACAATTCAATTTTCGTAATTTCATAAAATAACGGACTTTTTAATCATGTTCAATTTCCCATAAAAATTAGAGATAATTTGCCTCGAATTTTAAAAATGTAAAATCAAAGAGTACAGGTGGCGCGCGTGATGTAGCATACGCTCGCTTGTGCGGTAAAATCAAATTTAAAACTGGTTGTTTGCAATGTTCTACCGTTGAAAGAACGCTACTGTATTGCCGTGCAAGGAACGAAATTTTTGAATTTCCGTCAGATTTAATTTCTAATATTCTGTACAATGTGTAATGTCTGATTACTGTCGAAAAACTAAAGGAAACTAAAGGAAGGAAGGAAGGAGGAAATTCAAGAATCGTAAATAAGTTCAGCCTCGGCACACAGGTTAAAGAGGTTAAAACTGTATTTGAAAAAAATTAAAGATTATACGTGAAAAGTAAGTACATGAATAATAATACAATACTCTTTAAATGAACAAGCAAGTGATCGTTTATACCAAAGAAGCAATCGTTCATATTGTTATATTCCCAGAAGAAAGATGTGATTGAAAATAAATTAATATACGTGGTTACCACATATTCTAGTTGTTTCAGAAAAAGAAAAAAAAAAAAAAAAAAAAAAAAAAAAAAAAAAAAAAAAAAGAAAAAAGAAAAAGAAGAACGAACAGTTTTTCTTTCTTCGTCTCGCGTCATTTGCCCACGCCTTTTCTCTCTTTAAGTTTTCTCTTGGTTTCGCTTGCCCTGACTGCTCGGGGCCCAGGGTCACAACGAATGATAGTCGCCCAATACCAGACCGCTGTGATAACTACTATGCGACGTGGACATCCCCATGGAGCCCATGCTCTGATACGCCCCCATTCCCATGCCGTTCATCGACATAGTGTTCATCGTGTTCACACTCTGCATCGTGTTCGGCAGCATCGTCGACGGACCCATCGGGCTCAGTCCACCCATGGAAGGAGCTATAGCACCCATCTGCATCGACGTGGCGGTGTGAGGGAGCGACTTCTGCAGATCCGCCGAGGTCGGCGTTATTAGGTAATCCTGAAACAGAGAGGAAACCAGGCATCGTTCATTGGCGATTCTACGAATTGGTGAACTATAATTATATTTTATATTTTATACATGTTTTTGTTTTTTGTTTGTTTTTCAAAATAATAAATTAAAATTTTATATAAATTATATAAAATTAATTAAATTTATTTATTTATATATATATATATATTATATAAAATATATAAAAATTTAATATTATATACATATAATATAGGTAGGATATATAAAATATATAATATACAATTATATATATATATATATAATATAGGTAGGATATATAAAATATATAATATACAATTATATATATATATAATATAGGTAGGATATATAAAATATAATATATAATATATAATTATATATATATAATTAAATATATAAAAATTTAATATTATATATATAATATAGGTAGGATGTATAAAATATATAATATATAATTATATATATTATATAAAATATATAAAAATTTAATATTATATATAATATAGGTAGGATATATAAAATATACAATGTATATATATATTATACAAAATATTATCGTGGCAACTATGAGTTTCAGTCTGCGCAAGAGAGCCCTGAAAATCATTGATGAGAATCTCCAATCAATAAAAGAATAAAATGAAATATTTAACACATGTCTAAAAGGAGTTGATTAATGAGTAAGCTTAAAGAGATCTTGATCTTTTTAAGTTTATTTTACAGTATGATAGTTACCTGTTGATTTACAGCCTTAGGACGGATTGCCAATCGCCAGAGTTAAGAATTATTATATAATTCTCTTCTTAGTTAGTTAGACACGAACTTAGTCAAGCGAAATTAAAATTCTAACGCAGTTGCTTATAAACCATTGCATTTAGTCGGTTACGTGACACACAAATTTAGTAAAGATCCTTCAGGCAAATCTTCTTCGCGCCTTACCTCTGGGGTACATTCCTATTTTGGCTACACCGGCCAAAAATGAAAATTTTCAAATCCCCAATAATATTCCAATCGTTTCACAAAGAAATAACGTTACCAATCCTTCGACGCTAATAAAAAATGTAACGAACGTAGCACAAGTAATAGTGTAAAAATTGTTAACCAAAATGTTATAGATGGTACTTTCAAATCTCCAAATCTCGTGCACGACACAGTTTTCCAATAAAAATTCAAAAGGTATATCACGACAAAACGATGTTAAAAAAATCAACTCCTCTTTCCTCCAACCAAAAAATAAAAAAAATAATAATAATAAGGATGAGAAAATGAGAAAACCACACAAAACAGTTTACTATACCTGTGGACTATAGTACTGCATATAGTCCAGCTGGGTCTTCTGCTGGGCGCAGCTGGGTGGCGGCGGTGGCAAGGTCGCCGTGGGATGTACCAAGCCATGAGTACCGTGAGCACCGACCTGGAGATGATGTTGCAGCTGATGATGAAGGTTCCGTTTGTCGTCACCGCTCTCGCTTCCGGTGTCGTGGTGCTGTATGTGGTGCGTCGGCGTGTGAGGATGGCTCAAGGTCGAGCCGTGGCCTTGGTGGTACGAATGAGGACTGGAAACGGAGACGGGAGGAGGAAGCTGATACATGCTCGACGTCTGTTGATGCTCCACCATTTGCTGCTGCTGTTGCTGTTGCTGAACAGCGCACGAGGATGGCTGTTGTTGCTGTTGCTGGCTCACTGCTTGCCTCTTCGTTTCGTCCCCACTCTCGCTGCTCGAATCGCCCAAGCCCCCGCCGTGGGTTTTGTCCTCTCGTTGGCCACTGAAACAAACGAAATGGCCAATTTGGTTGGTGAGTATTTACGGGAAGCAACGACGACTATTTTTATGGAACAAATCACAGAGCAACCACCTTTCTCACTTTTAAATTCGTCCAAGATGTCAAATACAATCCAACTTGAACTTGAATCGTGACAGATTAACAAATACCAGAAACAACGTACTCTCTCTGTAGATTCCACGACTTGCCTAACCAAAGAATTTCTTCCAGTTAATGCGAACGATACACACGCACAGCCAGCAACGAAACCACCATTTACATATCCGATTGATATTCCAAGTCGATGCCAAGCGAATCTTCCCCTCCGTGCGTTTCCTTTGGGCGGTGTTCATCCGTGAGAGCAACACGGACCCATAGTAAACCCTCGTTCTCACAACCAGGAACGATTCTAACATAATTACAGACAAAACCAAATGAGACCTCCTGTCCGGAGAAGCGGAAGAAGATAAGGGCTGCGCGCTGGTATAATCTCTGCTAAGATAACGCCGTCGTTGATTCGTAAACTATCCGCGAGGAGGATGCCGCTCCTCTCTCTCTCTCTCTCTCTCTCTCTCTGCGTGTACCAGCGTGAAATAAGGGCGGAGGAAACAGCCAGGAAGGAACGAGTAAAACCGAAAGAAGAATAGAAAGGACATAAAGCGGGAAGAGAAGAGTGAAACTCGGGCCTGTACGTCTCGTAAACTCAATTTAGCAGGCTGGACCGCCTCGAAGCACACGAAGCACGTGGAAGAGGTTCTTGGGGCCCCGCGCTTCACAAAATCTCCCTCTCGCTTGGACGTTCCTGTGTTGCCTCTCTTCGTCACTCCGCTTCTCTACGACACTCTCTATATCCCCAGGTACGAGCAATCGTTAAGCGCTTGTTTTACAAGTCGTTTAGACGTTGGCCGCCGCGATACGGCACTGTCTGCCCCGTGCAAGTGCCACGACACTTGTCTACGGGGTGTTTTCGAGAACCGGTCCCCCTTTCTCTCTCTCTTTCGCATCTCGGCTACCGAACTCTGATAACGGGCAACGGTTTAAAGGGTTTCGTGTATCCTTTTACCTTCACGGTACAACCTTTTCCATCCCTCTGGCTCTTCGTCTCTTCGAGCGTTGAAACATATCACACCGAGCATAAAAATAATCGTCTCGATGTAACAACAAAGAAGAAAGAACATGAAGGGTGATAAAAAAAAAAAAAAAGAAGGAAGATTCCACCATGTGAAGAGAATCTATAGAAATTACCATTTCTCGTACAGTATCGCGATAAAAAAAAAAAAGAAGAAGCCAACCCTCTCAGAGAGAAAAAAAAAAAAAAAAAAAAAAAAAAAAAACAAGGAAGAAAATAAAAGCGACCGTGTAGCGAGCGCAATGAAATTACGAAAGAGTGTTTACACGTATGATAAGCCGAAAAGGGATTTGTATCAGATTGTAGCGGCGGTTCGGCTCTGTTGCTTTTGTTCGGAGAACGGGGCTCGGGGAACAAGGTCACGCAGGTAAAATGGCAGTCGTCGGACGGTGTTCGGCCGTGTTTCGATTATAAGCTCGCACTCTCGGAAATTACAGGGGGCGAACTGGCTGAAAGAGAGAAGACGAAACGTGCTCGAGAGATTAATTTCGAAACCGAAGTCCAGCGAGTGTCGTCGCCGCCGTGTCTCGCAACACACGAACGTCTCCTCCTCGCATTTTCTCTCAACCAATCTGGTTATAGCTGTGGTTGAGAGTCGGATCGCGGTGGACGCGATTCGCGTTCATCCCGTGTGGATCACGCGAAATCCTCTCTGGTACCGGGCACCGTTTCAGAAACCGTCTCAAGAGAATCGATCGAGCCACGACGAGATCCTCAAGTTACTTTCCACGCCACGGATCAAAGGGAATTCTGTTCAGTGCTGCTGTTCGTAGTTGAAGCCGGGTCGAGTCTCGGTCGTCAACGAGGAAGATCATCGGTTTTTCGAGATCAAAGGGGACGCGGATCCCAATTTTGGAAAGTTTGCACACTTCAGCCGGCAGATTCACACGCGGCGAAGGAAAAGAAATAGAGATCCAACGATATGACGTAACTGCGCGGCATGATAATTGATACGAGCCGCCTGTCTCCACGAGATAAATCGATCGAATTTGAGTTCGACGAAAAACCTGTTCAACGAACGATTCGGCGTTGCTCCATTTCCACGTGCGGTATATCTTGTCGGTGGCAACGATGAAAATGGAGGTAAGTTTTCTTGTAGCATTGTATTTTGCAAAATCTTGTAACATTGTTCTTTCTTTCTTTTCTGTTGTGCCAGAATACGTTAACATCTGACGCATAGATGGTGTTGCGTCGATAATTTCTATGATATGTAATAGAAATTATCATTCGAACTGATCAACACGACGGTAATTTTCAAGTACATTTTGATAATCGAGCAAAGAAATGGAATTTCCGATTTCTCGCGTGAACATCGATGTGTACAAGTCATTACGGATCGCGAGATGTCGCTTATTCCAAATGAATCGATTGAACGAATTGATCGTTCGAGAAAATATTTCATCTTCCATGTTATTCGAAAGCGGTTCGTTCAAATGAAAAATGCGTGAATTCACACGTGCTAGCTCGTCGCTCTCGAAAGACTGGTCGGACGACTATTCAAATCAGCTCGTACGCGATTTTCGAGCGTGAGTACACGATTCACGCTTTCTCGCTGAAAGCTCTTGATTTTCTTCATTCGGATAAGTGTAAAACTTATGTATATCCTGCTGATAATATTGAGTGTTCGTAATTCTGTAAAACCTTTCTCGAGGCTGTAATTAAATTCACAGCCGTTATTCTCGTTCAGGTTCGTTTAGACTGAAATATCTTCATTTATTCATAGAAAATTAAAAAATTAGTTCAATCTCGCTTATCTTCATCTCCCATTTTTCAGTATTATTTAGCTATTAATGAATATGTTGTATTAAATAATAGAATTAATAATAGATGTGGATGTAACAATAGTAATTACACAGTGTTCCTCGCATAACCATTAAAACAGAATTCAGTTTTTTTCATTATCTTTTATTTCGTAAATATGTTCTTAAACACATTTTTATTATGAATCTATCGTAACATTTTTATTATGAATATTAAGCAAGATTTTGAAGAAAAAGATTCGTTTAAAATAAGCTTAATTCTAGTTAAATCTGTTTTTGACTTTTAAGATAGAAATAGGACGTTTTGTTGAAACGAATTGTAGAGATATTTCAAATGTTTCTAACGCATTATTGGATATTATAAACGCCGGTAATAAGATCATAGCCAAATATAATTCAAATGCAAACTGAGAAGAGATAGTTGGCAAGTCGAGATTGCACTTGCGCGTGTTCGTGGAGGAACCGGTATCGTACTTACATCTTTCGACGTGCATCTAGAGTGGCTCAGTGAAAATATTTTTTACATTCACCATAGAAAATCACTGATGAAGAGAACCTGTTAGATTCAAAGTTGTAGGTCTTTTAAAAATAAGCGATTAGTTGAGGTTTTTTTAAAAATAAGTTCGTGATTTTCGTAAATTGGTCGTGCTTCGAATGTTTATTAATTTCCGCGAAACGTAATTGTCGCGCATGAAAAGGATCGTACGGTGCTCTGGCTACTCAATTTAATTACACATGAGGTATGTGGGTCGCCATAGGACATAATATGGTTATAGTCTCTCTTCTAAAACAGTTCGACAGATGTTTCAACATCAGGTATATGAAAAATTGAAACAGCTGTTGCGCTTTCTGCGATCCTGATAATACCGTTCTCGAGAAACAAGAGCCTATTATGCGTTCGTATTCTGCTGCACGTCGCTTCTCAAAATCTATTCTAACTTTTAAATTTTATTGGAATTAAATTTACATTGCACGCAACTACAAATCCTACAGCGATAAATTATAAAAGCAATCCGATGCACCCGCAGACAATTTAACTTAATTAGGTATTCCGAATGGAACCACGCGGCCAACCGAGGTCAGCAGCAAGAAGTTTTCACCAGCGAAATAAGATCCGTGACTTTATTTATCAACGAGTATCCTCGATCCTGTAACGACCTCGAAAATTTATCATCCTTTGATCGTTGAAATTGAACGTGTATCAGTAGTGAGTTTTAAGTAGGCTATCGAAAAGATGTGTTACACAGGTTGCACAGTTATCTGGAGAACGATTTTTGTGATCAAGATTAAAAACATTTTTTCAACAAAAATACAACTGAAATATAACTAGAAATAATGCAATTATCTGTAGGTTGCTTCATAATTGTTTAAACTTTCAGAAAAGACTACCATGTCTGCCACTTTTGATCATCTTTTTAAAAATCTGCTCAAATTGTCATAAATACAACTAAAATATAACTAGAAAAAATACAATTATCTGTAGGTTGCTTCATAATTGTTTAAACTTTCAGAAAAGACTACCATGTCCGCCACTTTTGATCATCTTTTTAAAAATCTGCTCGAAGCTCAAATTGTCATAAATTCTGCATTGTTTATACACGTGTTTACAACAGGATTAAATACTGTCATATATAAAACCGTCATTTAAATTTGTGCTCTGACACTGTTTCATAATGAATATCTAGAACGTAGGCATAATTCCACTTTAAATTTTGATATTTCAAAACTCTATATCTGATCTGACAGAATCATCTAAAATAAGAATTTTGGATTTTCAAGGTGCAAAGGAAAATTCACTTTTAGTCACAAAAAGCAAGTTTCCAGACCACTGTGTGCGTCGGGACGAAAAGACAGAAGAGGCAGGAAGATGATCGGTGGCCCATTTTTTTTAGAAAGGAGCAACAAGCACCGGTTACAGTTAAGCAGCGTTGTTAGCCACCGTTCAGTTTTCAATGAGCAGCATTCCAGACCGCTGGTCAAGCTACGGCTGCTCACCTGGAAACCCTTCAAGAACTCGTTTCAGTAATATTCGGTTCCTACGCGGAAGTGCGGGCGAAACACCTGAGCGAGCTTGCTTCCTTCTGTCAGCTACGTACGAAAGAGTCACGGCCCTCTCTATCCTTCCTCTTTGGCGCGAGAACGTGGGAATAAGTGGCGTGTAGTCCTGCAGCGAGAGGTGAATTATTCGAAGAATCTCATCGATCGTTCGATCTCTGACGATCTCAATGATTGATCGGCTGAATGTGTTCCATTGCCCCATTGGCATCTCGAGATAAAACTCGTGAAATCGTACGTTGCAAATCGACGATCGTTTCTTTCGTTTCTAATTGCGAACGCGTGTTTTCCCTCGCGATCTGCATTCAAAGAAATTGCTCCTCTGCACGCGTGGGAACCGCCGAAATGACAAAAACCACCGTGTAGGAGAACTCACAGAATTCGCTGAATAAGGAAATAAACGCTGCGTTTGACTCTTATGTACTGTTTAAATTGTTAAAGTGGGGCATCAAATTGTAGCAAATCTGTCTTTCAGATTTAGTCCTTTGTCAGTGTAAAATTGGAGACGTGCTCGCAATTTCACTTCAAGTTAACAAGTAAGAGAAATGACGGCATTACAAATTTCATTCTTTAAAATTCACATTGAAATAGTAACGATGAGAAATAATAAAAAAAAAAAAAAAATTTTTCACTTTTGGTCGGTTTGAACAATGTACAAGAGTCAATAACATTTTTGATGTGTGATTGACGCTCATATTCATAACAAAAACATTTTTTATCAATTTTAGATAATGCATTCTCGACACAATAAATTCTAAATAGATAGAAACAGCAGTTGCAGATATCATAAGCAAATTAATATTAAAACACATTCGATTACTTGTCAATGAAAATTGAACTACAAGCTATTCTATAAGTAACTACAGCTGTGAGGCAATTCATAATCAAATAATCTGATTAATTGCAAGTACATCTTATTATAAAATACTGTGGTCTGTAACTGAAGAATACTATTAGAATACTATTAGAATATTCTTTAACTTTCATTTTCGTCATAAGCCTCTCATTTTACACGACAGATCGTAATTATTTCTAATCGTTATTAAATCTCTGTTTCTCTCGGGGTAATTATTTGTATTATTAAGCGAAATTCCGATATGTCGTAAATAGAAATCGACACAATGTAAATTGCACACACACACACACACACGCACACACACATATAAATATCTCTTATCAAATAAAAGATCTTTAGATACAAAGATACTGTTATCACCGCTTTGATGTCAGCTCGAGATGCCTGAGTCACAAAAAATGGTCATCAAAGAGACATCTCGTTTGTGTCATCGACGATCAACAGCAAAATCAACCTTGGCTTCGATCCACGTATTTAAAATGTTACAATGTATTCAATTAAATCCATGTCCATCCATTAAAATCCATTGGAGACGCGCAGGCGACGCTTTTACCTCGCGGTGACGCACTGTCAAATCAAAGGCCCTCTATCGATCGCGATAAACAATTGATAAAATTTTACTAAGAATGCCTAGATAAAGTATTGAATTTCGCACACGTGAACTGCTACAGATTCATCAAACTATTCACTATTGTATCGTCGAACATCGCGAGAGCTAGTAGACTGAAAAAATCAATTCTGAGTTTATAACGCGTTGAATAACATGGGAAACAAGTAGGTAATGTCGCGTGCAATTGATTACTAAAGAGAAACGTATCTTCCATTTTTTCTTCTTTAACCAAGTGAAGTGAATCAGAAGAAACGATCGTTTGATTTTCCTCCTTAATGAGAGTGTAAAACGTGCCTGAAACATACACAGTATCGTTAAAAAAAGTATCTGGAACACTTGCCTGTAGAATTGGCAGTAAGTCTGATTACGTTCTGAATTTGTTCTTTATGAAATTAGATATTTATACAATTTTATATTTTATAGAGATTTGTTTTATCCGGCACATGTTGCAAGTGTATTTCTATACTTTCATTTTCATTATAATTGTGCAAAGATCTGCACTCTACTAATGCAATATCACGTACAAGTGGCACGGTTGTTGAAAATTATGGCCACCAAGGAGGCGGCCAAGTAATTTGCCATTAAATGGCACGCTTCGCTAAAATTTACGTACTGTTATTTACAAATCTGACGAAAATGCCCGGATACTTGCGCAACACAAGTGTGTTTGCATCCAAAGAATTGCGAAAACACGAACAATACGGAAGTAACAACAGTTCGGTCAAATTACGTTCGTAAAAGAAGATCGAACCATTTCGTTCGACGCAGTTTGTGCAAACAGGCCACGTTAATAACGCACTCGGTTCGTTCTCGTGCAGAAAGTCCAATTAACTTTCCTGAGAGCTAACTAAAAGTTTTGATGGATCGTGGCTGTGAAGCGAGGGAGAGCCGAACGGGTTAATCGTATGGCATTCGTGTTCAGCTAGTTTTCTGGAATTCGCTTCCCGTTAGCGGGGAGGATCGAGCACGAAGTAGCACTGGAATTTGATTCGTCTCTTCGTGGTTTATATTTTTTTCTCTTCTTTTTCTTCTCGCTGCTTTTTGTTTTCTCGTGCCCTTGCTCATCCGCATGAAGGAGGCATTGCTGGCTCGCGCAACAGGAAGGCTCGTAGACCGCGGAGGCGTACAAAAACCGGTGTTTAGACTGGTCGCACGGTTCATGTTGAAATTGGAATCGAGGTTCATGGGTCAGGTTGCACCGTCATTAATTCAACAATCTGAAACACCGATTATTGCAATTACGCGAGTCTGCGTGAATGTACCAACATTCGTCGTGAGGTAGAATTAAAAATAAAGAGAGCCTTCGGTTGGAGAAACGCAGAGGAATCTACGGGTCGTTCATCTGCGCTTCACATCTACAGAAACATATGTGCATCTAATCAAACTGAGCGGAAGAGAAGAAAAATTCTCGTGTTAGATCACTCGGTCTTTTTAGAACCTCGGCCTCTTCCTTTCGTTTCTTTTATTTCTTCTCCGAAGAATCTCTTTTCTTTCTTCTTTTTAGCTGAAAAAAAAAATTGTCTTCCTGTGAATTTACCCTTGTGTTTCAGCCGTCGTTTCATTTGTAAAAGATGGAATTTAACGTGATACCATTTCGTTGCAGGCGGAGCATAGGTTGGAGCAGCTGAAGAAGGCGACGGACAGAATACAGAAGGAGATCGAAGAGGTCACGGAGAGGGAGCACGAGTTGAGAAACGTGGGCAGCATTAAAACCACGTCCCACGAGACGGTGGATTCCAAGGTATGCTTAAAACTCGGTGTATGTATGTATACAGTATGAGTTATGTGTAGATATATATATATATATATATATATATTCGTTGACCATGCTCAAGGTCGTTGAACGAAAGAAAGAAAGAGTAAATACCTGATGTAGTCCTTATAGGGATGAAACGCATCGGACAGTTGCTCGGATGTCCATGAGCAACGAGGACGATTATACACGCATTTACTGGCTTAATGATTCACCACGTAGCGCACTGTTTCAGTCTTGTTACGAACGTGACGAGAATTCATCGATGAAAAATTACAAACTGACGTTTTACTTTCTACGCTGCAATAAAATTATGTAGTAATTAAATTAGTAAGTAAAACTTATGCAGTAATTACAGCGTACGAAAGTATTTGACCACTTGCCACAAGGAACTTTTAAATCACGTGCATTGTGTGTATCATATAAACTAGATCATTTTGGAATTACATTACTGTACTGCAATAAAATATCACGATTGTACTGCTAAAATTTGAAACATCTGCATTGCAAATGTGTATTTTACATTTAAGTTTTATGTTGTAGAAGGAGATAAGTTTTCATAAAATTTTTAAGTAATAGCTTGAAAGTACATTCCACATAGAAGTAGAAACGTGTTTGTTTAATGATTTGCATAGTACGAAACGAGTTGATCGTTTTTGCCTTTTACCTCTAGAAGATAAAAAATAAACCACGTCAAAATTAGTAAAAGGCCATTGACTTTTATAGAACGAATGAATTCTGCTTTCATCATAAATCACACTAAGTGATCCAAGGTTGAATATAACGAGTTCTTAAGGTGATATCTAGTGGTATATGCAAAATATGCACGAAACAGAGTCGATTAGCTATAACAGCCTACTTTCAAAATTGCGGTACATTTTAAAAAGCAGAACGGAACTGATGATGATCGTGGGTCAACGTAAGTTACAGTAATTGCCAAAATCGCAGCACACTTTTCGACAATAGACACAAACGTGCACGATCGTCTGGATCGATAATCCCCGAGATCGCCCGATTTTATATATTTTACGCTAATTAATTAGCAACAGGCGTGCGAAATAATTGCTTGTAGGATGCGAGAGCGTGAACATTTGTTTCGCAAACAGCCGGTTGCATTACGGTTTTCGTAACAGCACGATTTCGATGAAAATATCTTATCAGCTAATGTATATACATATATACGTTAAAGTAAATGTAATGCTGTTTTCCGCGAAACCCGCTTTTTGTCGCTTGTGACGTCGGGCTGATAATAATGATTGAAAATGTAGCTTTTAAGTATAATTTGCGCTTGCTAAATAATGTACAGCGTGTGTTGTAAAGGTCATTTCGATTCTTTTGCACGCTATACTTTTGTCCCCGAAGATAAGGTGAACTTATTTTAAACGTGCTCGTTTCTACTTAGAATTAGATTGTCTTTCGACTACATTTTCACAACGTTGCCGCTTTCTTATACATTTAACTCGATTGTATCTCGATTGTGTATAATTGCAACAATTTTATACAACAGGTGCGACGCATGCCGCAAGCTCTGGCCTCGGGAAAGTTAAAGAGGACAACATCTACGCCACAGATTTTGGAAGCAGTCACCTTTACACCATCTACACCGTCCTTAACACCAAAGATGACGAATGGAGTCATATCCAGTCGCACCACACCTACACCTCTGCGTTTCGCAACAGCACCTAGTCAAAAAGGTCTGATGCACAGGTTTCTGGCTACCCGGGGGAAGATTTATAAACCAAAATCTGCGGCGAACGACACGGTAACACCGCACACGACACCCAGCATCACGCTCAATCCGTTGAGCATCAAAGCTTTCAATAAGAGTTTGGAAATTCAATTCGAACCAGACGACGAACCCAAGAAACCTCCTGTCAGGAAGGGATACGTTCCTGTAGAAGAAAAAATTCAGAAAGAATTACATGAAATGAAAGAGCGGGAGAACGAGCTTAGGTAACGTGCTTGTTTGTACTCATTATTTTGCTTTTCTTTGTAGTGATGAATGTATAACTGTATTATAATTCTATTATTTGAATGATATAAGTTACAAACCTTTTACAAACCTTTCTCGAGAATCTCAACTTTTTTAGTATTACTTTATTCTAACGTGATCTGTAATCAATGTCATTTACAATCTTGCATTGTTATCGGATAGTATCATCGAGGTAAAATTTTATAATAGCAGTAATGTGTATGTCCCCCATTTAATGATGTAACGAACAATTATATACATTTTTAGATTAATGCGATCTCAAATGTTGGCCAAGTCTCAACCAAATCTTTTGGATATTGGAAATGACAACGATTCCGATATTTATGATGGTTCAAGTTCATTAAGAAGCGGTACCTCGACGAATACCTTAAATGAGGATGAAATAGAAAAAGAAATTAAAGGAAAACACAAGGTATTAATACTAGTTTTTTAAAGTTCAAATGTGTATAGTAAATTTTTTATGGATATATTTGACAGTGAACAATTATTTTTGTTTGTCAAGTATTAGAATAAGTACACGCATTTGTATTTTTAAATGATAATGAATTAGTAATGTGTATTTAATTTTGTGCAGCCAAATCCACGACGTAGAAGCACTCTTATCGCGCAATGGGAAAATTTGATAGCTGCGAAAAAAGAATCTAATGACACTAACAACGAGAACGACCTAAGTTTTTAAAAACAGTTCTGTAAAAAATCAATGTTTATCCTCGTCTTTACATTATTCCTTTTAAATATTCAAGTGATTTAAATGAATGAAGTGAACTTCAAAATGTGTTACAACAATCTTTATGAAGCACATTTCATACTAATGCATATTGCTGGTTTTATTAATTTTTTCAAACTAATTTATTTAATGTTAAACGATAAATATTTATATAAAAGTGGAAGATTTACCTGATTAAACGTATATTATATTTAATCTTTTTTTTTTTTAATGCTTTCAGTATTAGAAAGTTAGCTACAATGGAAAGAAATCATCTTTTCCTTTGTACGGATCAAAAAATATTGTTAAATATTACAAGCTTATATTTAATATATCTGTTTGTTAATTGTAATATAGCTATTATCACATTATATAGACACATGGAAATAATTGGGAATTCCCAATTCCGATGATTTCCTTTAACATGTGCTATATAATAGTTATTATGAATCATACAAATAAAAACGTATTATGCAATTGTAAAACATTATGTAAAAAACAATTATATTCGATTTACTTACATATGTGATAGTATAATGCTGCTAGTAATAATAAGAAAAATAGTTTGTGAAGTTATGTAGTTAAGCATGCACCCTGTGGATCACCCCTGGGATAGGAATTAATTTATATTATTGTCCTTGTCCCACCCTCCTTGTCTAACGAGCATTTGTGTTTGTCCTTGTCGCACACTGTTGCTCTCCTTGTCTACCGCACAGATATCTCTGTCCTTGTCGCACGCTGTTGCTTTCCTTGTCTACCGCACAGGTGTGTCTGTCCTTGTCGCACGCTAGTGCTCTTCTTGTCTAATGACGCTAGACAAGGAAAGCAATAGTGTGCGACAAGGACAACCTTCGATTTATTGAAAAAAAAAATTCAACTTTTTATACACACATTTTTCTAAGACAAAACGCGCATAGAAAGAAAGCCGGGAGCCTAATTTTACGGATGCATATAAAAAAGTTCGCAAATTATTCCTCTTAATTAGGTTTTTTTCGTAATTAGCGAACTGTCACAATATGGGCATGGTGGCGCCATCTAGCGGTAGTTCAATAGTACTAATTATTTATAAAAATATTTATTTCTGCATTTTACGGGTCAAATAGGGTATGAAAAGAAAGCTAAGGGTTTAATTAGGGTAATACAATCATGAAAGTTCACAATTCATTCCGCTAAATTAGGTTTTTTCGCAAATGAAAATTTCTCTGTTTTACGGGTTAAGAAGCATTAGCGCCGCGTTGTGGCAGACCAGTGGAACTAAACGCTCTATAACAATATAAAGAAATAATTAATTTTAATTTTTCACACTAATTTGCACTCCACGAGCACGTATTTCAAAGACAAAGCTATCAGTTACGTTTGTAAATAAATTTGAATCTAATATTTACTATAGTTTGCGCGATATTATGCACTCACTACGGGCACTATTACTAACGTAAACAAAATTGAAATATACTTTATATACGCAAACTATACTTAAACAAAACATAAAACGCAAGCTTAGGGTTCCTAAAATCGAAGCCGCAACCATAACAGTTCACAAATGATTTCTCGTAATTAATTTCTTCTCGTAATTTGTGGAAAAAATGTCACCTGTCAATGTTTAGAGGCAATGGTGGCGCCATCTATTGATAACTCGGTGGTACTAAAAGTAGAAAATTCTGTTTTTAGTACCGTCGAGTTGTCAATAGATGGCGCCACCATTATTTCTAACCTAGAGTGACATCCTAAAGTGACAAGTAACAAGTGACATAATACTTTGTGGACAGTCCCACGTGTTCTTGAGTGATACATTACAATGATGAATCTTTCGGACGTGAGAAAACCGATAAATAAAGAAATTGAAATTTTAATATTAACAAATTCCAATAATAATGAAGGTAAACGATTTAAAAATAATACTACGCTTATATATCATATTAGGTTATATTCAATGTCATTAACATATTTTAATATAATAAAATCTTGTTTTATATTTTACATTATTTGTTTTAGTTCAGAATTTGCCTATTTGTGTGCAAAATATATTAAATGGAGATTATGAAAATGTTATGAATGATGAATTATTTTCAATTCTAATTCAAGAATTAAATGGTGGTAACGACGTTTCTAAGTTTATAAATGATAATATAGAAAAAACAAATTTATATGATTCATGGTTATGCACAGGCATAGCTTCTTTATTATATTTCATTCAACAGAATTGGACAGGTCCAGAAGTTAAAGAAAATATTAAATGGCAAATTAATAAAGAAAATGTACTTAAAGATCTATCTTTACATGATGAATATAATGCAAATGTTAAAATGCCTCATCTGCTTTATTTTTCTAAAATAATATTTTCAAATGAAATTCTACAAAATGTCTATGAAAGCTGTATATGGTGGCTATTTAGAACAAATCTTTTACATCAACTTATACTAAATGAAAGTTCCGGTATAATATTTGATGAGACAGAAAAGTTGATTAAAGAAATCAGCAATTTGCAGCTGTTAAAAGAAGACTTTTATTGCGAGACGTTACTTTATATTGAAGTTGCACAGTTTTATTTTTATTATAGGAGAATTCAAAATTCAGAAAAATATATTGAACTTGCTCAGGAAAGAGCAAAATTGAGTTTAAATCTTGAAGGTGCGTTAGGTAAACGTACAAAATATCAGGAAGACAAGGCACAATTATTTTTAAGAATAACTTTAGAAAAAGAACAATTTCCTTCTAGAGATTGTGAAAATTTACCAAAGTCTCTAGATTTAAATGACGATATTAGATTAGAGCATATTGAATTTTCAAGAAATATAGAAAATACACAATTGGGAGCAATGGAAGAAGCTATTATATTAGCAAAATAGTAAGAATTTGCTATATACCTTATATTTGTATTGTATCATATCTATAAAGCAAAAATTACATAAATTTTGTAATAGTATTCAATTACAGTTATCACAACCAAGAGATAAATTGACAGATGAAGAAGTAACACCTTATTTAACTGTAAGTATCATTGCCTTTTATATATATATATATATTTATTTATTTATTTATTTATCATCAAAGATTATTCTTCAATAGGTAGTGGTAAATAATACAAGAAATTGGTCTTTAAAAGTGGCATCTCTTTATTATCGATGTTCCTTGGAATCTGGGGATAAACGAACTGTTGAACGATCAATGATACAAATGGAATATTTAATACATGAATTAAATAAACCAAATGTCTCTGTTGCAAACAGAATGGATCTATTCTTTGCCAGTGGTTTTAAGCCAGTTTGGACTTTAGAACAAATGTGGGCACAATTGATGTTAAGTCTTGGATTGGTAAAGGATGCTTTAGATATTTTCTTGAAGCTTAAGCTATGGGAAGAAGTTATAGCCTGTTACAATATACTGGAACTGAAACACAAAGTATATTTCTTGGTCTTTGTAATTTTTTTAATACGGATAAAATAAATGAATCTATATTTTATTATTAACATTAGGCAGCAGAAATTATAGAACAGGAAATATCTAAAAAGCCATCAGTCCAACTATGGTGCTTATTAGGTGATGCAACTCAAAATCCTAATTGTTATAAAACAGCATGGGAACTGTCCAGTGAAAAAAGTAGTAGAGCTCAAAGACAATGGGGATTTTTTTATTTTGCTAAGCAAAATGTAAATACAGAAAATAAGTTTAAAGATTTTTTTTTAGTAATTTAACAAAATGTGTAATTATTTTTTATTTTTAAGTATGAAAAAGCTATACCACACTTAAAATTATCAGTTGAATTAAACCACATACAAGAAGATGTTTGGATAAGACTTGGATTTGCTGCTTTACAAGTGGAAGATTGGAAATTGGCAGTAACAGCATATAAACATTATTGTGCCCTAGAACAAACAGTGTGTATTAATATTTAGGATTAATCTGTTAGTAATATACATTAAACAATTTAAATATTTAACTTTATAGACATTCGAGGCATGGAATAATTTAGCAAAAGCTTATATAAAATTAGGCGATAAAGCAAAAGCATGGAAATCTCTTCAAGATGCTATTAAATGTAATTATGATCAGTGGCAAATTTGGGATAATTTAATGGTTGTCAGCATTGATTTGGGACATTTTTCAGAAGTATGGATACATGATATTAATAAAAGTTAAACTCTTCTCTAACATTATACATTTTTTTAACGATTTATGTCTTTTATAAACTTTTCTAGGTGATTCGATGTTATCATCGTATTTTAGATTTGAAAAATCATCATTTAGATGTTCAAATTCTTGATATACTTACTAATTCCATATTAAACAATATAAATGATTCAGATGGAAATTTTACACAAAAATTACTTCCAAAAGTTTTAGAATTATTTGGGAGAATTACTTCATTTATACCTAATAATTCTGAGGTTTGGAGAATGTATGGGCAACTTACAGTTCTTAAGAAAACTGATATTGATAATGAAAAAGCAATACAATATTTACAGCAAGCACATCGTATTGTTCTATCAGATGCCAAATGGCTTTTACATGAAGAATCTGTTGAGAAAGTATTACAATTATGTCATATATTGGCAGAAACATACTTGCAATACGCTTCCAACTGTGAACTTAAAAAAAAAAGAACGCTGTTGGCAAGCGCAAAATTATCTCTTCAAGGAGTTGTAAAAAAAGTTAAAGATAAAGAGTGGAATGCTGAAAAAATTTATGTATCAATGGAAAAAGTTGAAAAATATTTGAATACTGTAGTAGCTGAACTAGAACAAATAAAAATGACAAATTGAAGAGTACATTATATATTTATTATACATTAATTCTTATTTGGAAAGAACTAATTACAATTTCTATTGTATATTTGCATTAATTAAATTTTATGAAAATATATCTAAATTAATAAATTGTTTTTAAAATTGTTAATTGTTTTTAATTGTTTAAAAAAATTATAGATTTACAAAAATTAATTAAAATATTTATTAATATTATAATAAATAATATTATTAATATTATAAATATTTATTCCTATCATATTATTCATATCACGTTTTACACTTTTTAAATAATTTGAATAGATTATAAATATAAATACATCCATATTATGGACGTGAAATGTATTGTAATTTTACATTACGAATGCACAATTTTAAATAGTTAATTTTAATTTTACGATATTATGATGTATCCATAGTTACAATCACTCTATAGTCGATTCGTAAAAATTCTACGTTACATTAATATCAAAGTCTGGTGTCGTGGCAACTATTTCTTGTCTTACTTCAGTAACGAGAACATAAGGTTTTAAAAAAAATATTTAATGATAATATATTAAATATATTTTATATCAATAAAGGTAAGTATTTATGAAAAAATTATTGAAGAAAAGAAATTTTAGTTATTCTAAAATAATTCATGTCACAAATTACGTACATATGTTATATTGTAGAAGTTTATAAATTGAAAGAACTTTAGTGATAAGTGTAATAACATTAATTTTTTCTAAATAAAATTTATTGTAACTCATTTTTTCTAGATGACATTTGCTGGAAAGGTTGTATTAATAACGGGAGCTAGTTCTGGCATTGGTGCAGCAACTGCTGTGCATTTCTCACAGCTCGGTGCATTATTGTCATTAACAGGTCGTAATTTACAAAGATTGAATGAAGTAGCTGAACAATGTAAGTCTAATAAACCATTAGTTATAACTGGAGAATTAAATAATGAAAAGGATGTTGAAAATATTGTGAAATCTACCATTAAACATTATGGTAAACTGGATGTCCTGGTTAATAATGCTGGTATATTAGAAAATGGAAGCATAGAAAGTACTTCATTAGAACAATATGACAGGTATATATATATAGCTTAAATTTATAAAATTTGACCTTAATTTTATAAAATTGCATATACTATTATTTCAGAGTTTTCAACACAAATGTACGTTCAATATATCATTTAACAATACTAGCTGTCCCACATATTGTTGAAACTAAAGGTAATATTGTGAATGTATCAAGTGTTGCTGGATTAAGGTCCTTCCCAGGAGTTTTAGCATACTGTATGAGTAAATCAGCACTTGATCAATTCACACGATGTGTGGCTCTCGAACTTGCACCAAAACAAGTATGTATAACTGTAAAAATTGGCAATTATAATAGTAGCTTTCACATGGATTAATTTCTAGGTAAGGGTTAATGCTGTGAATCCTGGTGTAATAGTAACAAGACTTCATAAAACTAGTGGAATGTCAGAAGAAGAATTGAAAGCATTTTTTGCTAGGAGCAAAGATACCCATGCACTTGGCAGATCAGGAGATGCTTCCGAGGTTGCAAAAGCTATTGCATACTTGGCAAGTGACGAAGCCAGTTTCGTTACTGGTGTAACATTATCTATTGATGGAGGAAGACATGTTATGTGCCCTCGTTAAACTATATTCTATATATAGAATAAGAATTTTATGTTTTTGTAATTTGTCAAAGACTATTCAACATTTATATATTATCAGTTTATAAAAGCATTGTATTGTTTTTAAGATGTTTTTCACATTAAAAAAAAGGTAATGTTCTTCAATAAATAGTTTAAACTTTGATTTTTTATTATGTAATTCTTAACATTAATATCTCTATATAGATTAATATCTATACTATTTCCATACTTGCTAACTTATAAACATAAGTTACAAATTATAAACTAAGTTGCAACAAAAAAGAAAATAGCAAAATATTTTATTTTAATTATCTTAAGTCAAAATTTTATTTTATAAATTCTGTACTTTCTGAAACATTGAAATTTCAGTTACAAACTTAAATAAACTATCTTTAATAATTTGTTGCTTACAAAATAATATACGATAATGAATAAAAGAATTGCCCATAAGATAGTTCACAACACGTAATGATTAATTAGTTTGGAATTTTAAAACTGGACAAGGACAAATTTTCCAAAGTACATTTATAATTTCATATAATTTTCATCTTACAAAAGTATACACGAGATAATTTGTTTTAAAAGTAATTAATTTATTTCATCAATATGATTCCAAATATGTAAATATGCCACGTTGTATAATAGACGTTTTATCTTCCTTCAAAATTATCCATTATGAAGCATAGTTACAAGCACAAAATCCCTTATCGATAGGAACCAGATAACCATGCAATGAATTATGATAGCAATAGCAATTACATCATTATTATTATAAAATATCGCCGCGGATTGGACTGTGAAGTCCACCACCACGGTTCTATTCTTCCTTCTACTATTGCCTATATTACGAAATCTTCACACCGCCATGTTTCCCCTACATCTGACAACTGCTACAAGTTACAAGTTACAAGTCTGACGCGATATCAAAATTCATTATGTGTACCAAAAGCTTACCATATTTTTTATCAGGGTTGGTGGTTAGGGGATTTGGCAGAGGTTCCAAAGCTTTAGGAATACCAACAGGTAAAGTTTGACAATTTTATTTTTTTGTTTTAAACTCTCAGCGAGTGTAAAACTTTCGAACTTAATGGCAAACAATTTAAAATCACGTCAATCTCGCAGAAGTTAATTAGAATTGGATGTAATTAAAGAACGCAATTGTCTTATTCTACTTATTGGCGGGAACATATGAAATGTATTAAAAAATTTAATATTACATATTGTGTCAAACGTTATTTTGTATTCCATTTTCATTAAAAATATATTGTTTAAAAACCTTGAGACTGAAATTAAAATAATTATACATTATGAATGAAAGAAAAAATAATTCTTTTTAAAGTAATATTACATCAATACTTTGTTGTGTAATTGCAAAATTATTTTTCTATAGCAAATCTTGAAGACCAGGTAGTAGATAATTTACCTCCTGATCTTACTACTGGAATTTATTATGGATGGGCTACTATAAATAAACAAACTTATAAAATGGTTGCCAGTATTGGTTGGAATCCATTTTATAAAAATGAGAAAAAGACAGTGGTAAGAATAATTGAAATCTTAATAACATAAAAATTTTAAGCCATTTTTTTTAATAATATATTACTATTATAGGAAATACATTTAATACATAAATTTGAGAATGATTTCTATGGAAAGCAAATTAAAGCCATTTTCACAGGATATATACGACCAGAAAAAGATTTTACTTCTGAAGGTAATTAAAACTTTTATCAAGATTTACTAAATTCTATTTTTATCAAATGAATTATTATTTCAGAGGAATTGATTCAAGCAATAAAAAATGATATAGCAGTTGCTGAAGAACAGTTGCAAAAATCAGATATGATGGCTTATAAAGATAATCCATTTTTAAAAGAATAATGCAATTATACAAATATTAATGTAATTCATACTGTAATTAAATAACGGTAAAGTAATTCACACTGTAAGTAAATAACGGTAATTATGTTGTGGTAACATTTTATACATATATTTTTATACATATATATTTTTATATTTCCTCACTATATAAAAAAATAATATAAACTTATAATTTGTTATAGCTCATAGTTTACTAATTAATATATAATAAGAATAGTTTTGTCATTACTTCATACATATATATTTTAATATATATATGACTATTTCTCTTTTACTTTCAAAATAATATTTATATATAAAACTAAATTAAAAAATATGACATAAATAATTACATTACCAATGTTTAAATAGTATTTGACGATGACGAAGTTGGTGGAGGAGGTGGAGGAGGTGGAGATGGTGGTACAGGTATCCATGGTAATTTCATTCTAATAGGAACTTGTGGCACTTGTGGCATTTGTGGTAGCCAAGATATGTTTGCAGGTTGAAATCTTACGTTTGTAGATGAATTCGGATGATTCTGTGGTGTTACATACCCTGGTGGAGGAACTCTTGGACATGAATTGAAAGGAATTTTAGGATTTAGATATGAAGCATTTTCATTGTAATAATTGTGCGAGCCATAAAAATTTTGATTAACACCACTATTATAGTTCATATATTGCATATATTGCAATGAATGCATTCCATGTTCATATGGTTCGTTTCTATTTTGATAAAATTGTGGCCATAAATTTTGGGACTGGTTTTTTGTTTGCATAGTAGGAAATCGCTTATCTACTCGTCTATAAAATCCTCTTCTTTGATTCTGCATATTTCTATTCCATGGATGATTTAACTGCCAACCAGTAGCAGGTTCATCTAAAAATATAAATATTAATAAAAAATACACTGGAAATAAGAAATATGCTCGAACATACTTGAAATACGCTTTCGTTTAGATGGAATATCAGTTTGATTAATATTATTTGTTTGTTTTGCTTTTTGTTGTTCATAATAAATCCGTTCTTCTTCATCATCTGAAAACTCTGGGGGATCATCTGCATTTGCATCAATACCCTTGATTCTGTAATCATTATAAATTATTTAATACATATACTAAATACTATAATACTAATTATATAATTAAATAACATAATTATGTTTAAATATTTAAACTTACTTCAATAATTCATGCAAGAATACTAAAGAAGTGTATTCTGTATTTGGACAATAATAAACGCTCATTCCTACTGTAATGTTACATTCTGTTATGTGTTTAGAGCTGTTGAATCTCACACAATAATGAGGTTCATTTACTTGTCCAAAAACATCAAATATTTTTCCTAATGTTCTCTGTCCTTTGTCAATAAATAAAATTGTATCTAAATTCAATGTTGGTTTACCAGGTTTTGGTTTTACAACAACTAATTGTTCAACCATCCACGCAACCTTAAATTTAAATTCATTCTATCATATAATTCGAAATTATTTTAAAATTATTTTAAAATTTGTATATACCTCTCCTAATGGATCACATAATACTTCAGGCATGCTAATTTTTAAATCTTCAATAGGAGGTAGATCATCTAACTCACTTTTCATTTCATTATTCTTTTGTTCTTTTCTATTGTTTCCTTTGTTCTTCCTGAAAGTACATGAAATTATTTCAATATTTTATATAAAATTTGGCTGTATAAAAATTTAGGCAAATAACATACTTGCTTAAAATATCATCACTATCTGATTCAATTGATTCTATTTCTGAAGAATCACTACTACTGGCAGAATCTTCATCATCACTTTCTTCACTGGATGATACTTCTTTATTTTGTCTATAAGTTTGCATTTGTATTTCTTTCAAAGGTTGACTTTGATTGTAATCACATTTAATCTCATCAATATTAAATTCTATTTCTGAATCAGAATCTCCATATTCTATAGCAATACTATCGAGAGAAGACACTTTATCACTTTCTGTTAAGAAAAAAATATAATTTTTAATTGTTATTTCAATGAAGATTGCAAATACTTTTTATTATAATGAATATTTTATTTCCTTACTTTGAGCTGACGATATTGTATTTACTTCATGTACAATATAAATGTCATCATCTTTCTTCTGTTTTAAGTTTTTTAATATTATATCTTTGTCTTGATTTTTGTCACTATTGTTGATGAATACCTCATTTTGTTTAATATTTGATAGCACAGCTGATTTGTTCTCTCGTTCATTTAGGTTATCTTTTTTATTAGAATTTTGTTGAGTTTCTACATTATTAATTATAATTACTTCACAATCATCTGTGCATTGATTTGCCACAATTTGTATATCTTTTTTGTATGTTGATAAATTATCTTCATTAGTACTTGGAACATTGTTACTTTCATCAATATTTGACGTACAGTTTATAAATTCATTATTTAAATTTCTATCTTCCATTACTTTTTCTATCACTATAATCTCTTCTGTATCCATCATAATTTTAATTTGAATTACAAGTTACAATTAATGAGAACTCGTGAAAGAAAATTTCACTCTACATCCCACGTGTTGGTTATTCGTAATGAGGGTTTATGCATACTACATAAGTAACTCGTTTAAATCCTAGATGTCTCTTTACGGCCACTACGTGTAGCGACCTCTACTTCGAAGAATTTAGATCAACGACATCTATGTTCCCTCGAGATGTGTATTTAATATAAACAATAGAATATTTAAAAACAGCTATTAATTTTATTATCACCATGGAAATGTTTACTGCCACTTATATATATTGTAGCCATAGTAGAAAATCTTCATTCGTTATTTCGTTATTTCGTCATTTAACTTTCATTATGTAATCTTCATTAAATTATTAGTAATTGTATATTTTGTGATATTTTTATATAAACAACTAAAATCAATTACGGAGTTATTATTTATTTATAGTATTGTGATATAAATATAAATTATCATAATTGCTATATACGATGATTTCATTTGGTGCCGCAGTGCGATTTGTTAAATATCCACGAGTTCGACATTTATAAATTATAATGATCGCTATAATAGCTGGTCTATGAATCGAAGGTAATCTTGGATAATTTGGATGCATCTTTGTATTTAAAATTATTTGAATTTATTCAAAATAACAATAGCTCTATATACACATACGTTATATACATTATATACATGTAAATATAGTCAAAATTAATATATTTAATTAACTAACATATTTAATAATTGTATTAAAATATTTAACAATTTTCTATGTTTTTAAATAAGATTTTTAATATTAAAAAAATGAAAAAAGTATAAAATTAATGGTAAGGCATAATTTATTCTCTTGTAACTACGTTCACAATTGTTTGAATAATCTTTTTTCCATTTTGGTAGTTTAATAGATTCAAAAGAGGGTCCTTCATTTTTTGTTCTAACAACTTGTGTAATTCTATTCTCATTCTTTGTAAAAGTTGTGCGACCTAAATAACATTAAAAGTATATTTAAAATATAATTAATATTTTTCCTTTTTTAAATATAATTTCCTTAAAAATCAGTATGCTTACCCTGTGATGTTCAATACTAAATAAAATCCAACCATCTTCTAGTGATGCAATAAATATTCCATCATGCAGTTCTATTTTTAATTCATAATTAGAGAATAATAATAATGGTAAAATTGGTACCACTGATACTTCTTTAATAAATATTTTATTTGTTTTAACTTTTTCTTGAAATACTAAATATGGACTAGGTAAGTTACTAACATGAAAATTGGCTGAAGATGGATGGATATTAACAAAATCATTATTTTTAGTTTGGAGCAATCTATGTTTGGGGTCTGGCTGTACTGGAATTGCTCCAGTAGACTGAACTTGAAAGGATTTTTCTGGTGTGAAAACTTTAGCTATATTAGGATATAAAGCTGCACAAAGTAAACCTTGAAGAAGTTTATAATTGTCATTATTAATATTAAGTTCAGATCCAGTAATTTCCATAATTCTATCAACATTTGGTTGTCGTTTGGGTAAATTAATAGGGACAAAACCAATTGAAACTAATAATTCTAATAATTGATACTTTATATCTGCCAAGGCATATAAAGTCTGCAGAGACAAATAGTTTTCATTTGCAAAAGCTTGACCTGCACTACTGCTGCGCGCACGTGCTTGAACCCATTTCTATGGAAAAAGAATTATCCTTTAATATTATAATTGTATGATATAATATTTATTTTTATATTCTTACCTTATAGGCTTTCAAAATAGTTAGTTGATCAGAATTGGCAGTAAAAAATTGTTGTTTTACATCAATTTCATTTTTTTTTTCAAAAGGTATAGTAAATGGGTTTTTATGAGATAAACAAGCTGCTATAGTAAGTGCAGAATCAAGACAGCAAAAGATCACGCCGAACAATATTAATTTACCAATACGTATATTTACAGGCAATGCTGCAAGATGATGACCTAATGGAGTTAATATATGTTCTGAATCAAATGCCCCAACATCTTGTAGACGCTTAATTGCACTACAGATACTTTCTTTTGTTGGTGATTCCAACATTTTGCCTAAATATAAAAAATATAATAAATAGAAAGTTAATTGAATTCAGAAATTAAAAATGTTGTTATTACCTAAAACTTCATATAAATCAACTTTTTTTCCTGTGTGTAAAAGTTGAATACGTAATAGTAGTGATTCTAAAGGGATTCGTAATATTTCAGGTACTGGCTGTGCTAAAAAGTGATACTTAAATCTGAAAAATATTTTAAATTGTATAAATATTAGTAAAATATTACTATAAGATATAATATTTTAATTAAATTATTTTAACAACAATGACACGTACTTGTACGAAGTATATAAATGAACACATATTCCAGGCATTACACGCCCAGCACGACCTTTTCTTTGTAACGCGTTTGCTTGTGTAACCCAACAAGTTTCTAAACTTTCCATATTTTGACTGGAATTAAATCTAGTCTCTTTCATTTTTCCACTATCAATTACGAAAACGCAATCATTTATAGTGATGGACGTTTCAGCTAAATTTGTGCTTAATATAATTTTCCTAGCATCAGTTTTTTTAAAAATTAAGTTTTGTTCTTCTTTGGATAAAGATGAATGTAGTAGTATAATAGTAAATTTTCCAGTCTTTGGACAGAAATATTTATTGTTATTCAATCGCTTTCTTAATTCAATAATTTCAGCTAATCCTGGTAAAAATACCTACAAATTTATTAGCAATATTAATTTAAATATTTTATATTTTTCGTATAATAAGAAAATTTATTAAAAATACTTACTAAAATGGAACCTGTTTTAGGGTAATCATGTTCACCAAAACTAATCCATTCTAGTACTGTTTCTATAAGTTCAAAATTAATTTTGTTATGATCCATAATGTATAAATTTTTATGCGTTTGCTTATTATAACCTTGATATCTACTGACAATCTGCGTTAGTGATAGATTTTCATCTTCGATAGATTGTTTAACAGTGGAAAAACCTTGAATCTCTGCAGTTTCTAGATCAATTTGCAATTGCTCCCAATCACCTTTAATTTTACGAGTAAATTTCGAATTTTCTTCTAAAACATAATTTGTTTTTTCAAATACATCTTCCAAAAAGATTTGTTCTACAGGAAACATTTTTCCTGGAATATGTAGAATAGGAGCTCCTTTAAAGTATGTAGAAAACATTTCACTCTTAAACGTTGCACTCATTAGTATTACTTTCAGATTTGGTTTTTTGGGCAATAATTCTTTTAACAGCATCAGTAAGAAATCGCTAAAAAAGTAATTAAATCAAAATAAATAATAGTTAAGATAAAATGAACAATAATATAAGAGATAACTTACCTTTCTGCGCCTCTTTCATGCACTTCATCTACTATAATGTGTGTAATATCTGATATATGTGAAAATCTTTGTAAAAAAATTCCTATTGTACAAAACAATACTTTGGTTTTATCAGAAATTTTATTTTCTAATCGTATTTGATAACCAATTGTATCACCTATGCGTTCATTTCTTTCTGCAGCACATCTTTCTGCTACTCCTATTGCGCTTATTCTTCGCGGCTGTGTACATATTATATTAATACGTTCTTTAGACTTGGATCTGTTAAGAATCCAATCATCTAATAAAAATTGTGGCACCTGTGTACTTTTACCACATCCTGTTTCACCCGAAATTATGACAACTTGATTCTTCTGTATCAAATCTAAAATTTCATTCATTTTTAACCATGCAGGAAGCTTTTTTCTATCTTCTCTCATCTTTTTATATTTGGGATTCGATTGTTGCTCTTTAAAGTTCCTTTCAATTAGATCATCTATTTTTAGCATTTCGTCCCAATTATCATTATTTCTACTTTTCCTATATACAGATCCTAATTCATAATGAGTAGCTGCATTTGCTTCATCCTCATTTTCATCTTTTTGAAATAGCAATTCAATTTGATCTGGAAATTGTTCTTTATTTTCTTCTAAATATCCTTTTATATCGTATTCATTTTCTAAAAGAGATATTACTGAGAAAATAGAAGGTGTTCCATCTGTAGATATTCGGGATGCTTCATTGTACAACCTTCTTGCTATTCTTAAACAATTTATATTTGGATATGTACCACTATTTTTATAAATATAAAAATAAGGTGGTTCATAAGGATATTTACAACCTAATAGAACATTTATAAAGATTAAGTGCATAGTCTACATTGCTATATAAATAGTATACATAGCTATATAAATAGTTATAATACCTTCAGGAAACCTTATTTCCAATGTAAATAATGGGTCATCTCTTTCAGGTATTTTTAATACCTCTGCTTGTTGATGTAAAAATTTACATTTATCTCCAAATCTACATTTTTTGTGAATAAATAATTTGCAAATTTCTCTCTCTTTTTGTTTTTCTTGTTTTTTCTTAATCTTCTGGATTTCTTGCTCTACTTCATCATTTTTGACTAAATAGTCTAATTTAACTTGTACAACCCAAACTTGATTTTTTACTTTTTCATTAAACATATGCTCATAAATAGATTCTAATGCTTCTTTTTCTTCTTTTCTTCTTTCCAATAAATCTGTTGTATCAATATCATCAGGTATTTTATTTTTCGTGACATTTTCTAATCCATAATATTTGTAAAATAATACTTCTAGAGATTTTCCTATATCACCCCCTGTATGTAATAGTGCCTCAATACAATGAGGTCGATGGAAACTGGAAATAATATAAATATTTATATACGAGTGTACATTACTTAAAATTGGATTAACTTACCCATAATTTTCAAGTGTGAATGCTGCAAATTGCCTAATAACTTGTCCTTCAATTTCAGGTGTATTATCTTTAGAAGAATAATCAACTATTCCTTTAATAACTAAATTAGCCCTTTTTACCCAATAATTTTTGCTTAAATTGGATCTTTTATTTTCAAATTCTGATACATCAGAAAGCTTAAAACTCTGTTAAAAAAAACTATGTTATTTGCTAATAATATATTTTATATATATATATGTATATACACATAAAATAATGAATTTATAAAAATATCTATAAATACATACAGAACCATAAATATTTTTTAAAGTATCATATAGTAGACGTTCAGATTCTTCTGATATTCTTAAGGTTTGTAGTTCTACTTTCAGTTGCCTTGAAACATGTGGACCATCATTTTTATTTTTATTTCTCATCGATACATTTCTATCAAACATATATAAAATATATTAGAATTATAATTTTATAACTTACAAGATAATTTTAAATTTTAGTATCTTATAAAATAATTAAATATTATATATGTAAAAAGAAATAATATTGGTTAAACTTTACTTTAAAACATTAAAAATCATTCAATTTTTTTTTTGATAATCTAGTAGATTTTTACTGAAGCTAAAACCAGAAACAAAGTTCAAAAATAACTTTTGGATTCCTTAAAACTTGCAATTTTCAGATTATTGTAATCTATTACAAAAAAAAGTAAATAATTTTTAGCTACTTAAAATAAAATTTAACCAAGATATTTTTAATATTTTAAGGTTTATAAATATAATTATATTTTTAATTATATATATACATTATTCTTGTAATATATGAAAGGTTACACTTACGTGTTATTCTTTTCCACATGTTTCTTTTCCAATACAATATCGTCCATTAATTCAATGACACTAGCAGCATTCATTTTGTTAATTTATGAATAATTTATACAAATTATTTTAAAATAAATTGTCAAATATATATTTTAATATTTAAGAAAAATGAAGATTAAGAGATAGTGAACACATGGAATACTGATTAATGATAACATCGGCATGTACTGCGTGTTGCTTGAAAAAATTTTCGATAGAGCTTTCTCACTGTCGCTCATCGACACGTTGTTGTGCTACACAATCTTATGTACTTGACACTTTCAGTTAATAAGACTATCTGAAATAACCAATCAGGCTCGCATTCCTGTCACTCATCTTTCCACTCCAGCACAATACTTATGTTTCATGTGTACTGCCAACAACTAGACGACACATTGAAACTAAATTAGTAGAATTTTATTTTTATTATACATTGTTATATTTGTTATATTCAAATAATTCGTCATTTATCTTCAATATGGTAAATAATCGCTTTATTATAACCACAAAGCAATAAGAGATTTCCCCTAGGATGCCATCGTGCGTCTAATACTGTGATATTTCGCGGGATTGTTAAACAATTCGCATTATATGGTGTCCATTCAAATGCATACATACACTCGCAAAATACCAGAAGATGAGCACGTGTAGGATTCCATCTTGCAGCTTAAATTTTTAATTAACATCTTAATTTAACTCATTAACACTTTACAGACAAAAATATATATTATTGAAATACTTACCTACGATAGTATTTTCAAGAAGCAGATAATCGAGATAATCGTCAATAACGTTCCATATCCACAATGTTGTAGGATAAAGTTGATGTTTCACAGCTAGATACTGTCCGCAAGAACTAAATTCTAAAATGTCGAATTTCGCAATTGACAATCTCTCAGTAATATTTTTCCTTCCAATTTTTATATTTATTGGTCGTTCCGATTTCTCTTCCACTATAAAAGTCGATGCTTTTGAAATATTAACTACATTTACGCGAACTACAAGAGATTACTTACAAATATGTTTATCATAATAACTCGCATTTTTATTGGAAAATTTTGATTGAATTACGCGTTCTTCGTATACTTTGTTCAAATAATTTTCACTAATTACCGGTTCAAGGTATAATTGTAAAAGCGATTTCCATGTTACGTGATTTAATAATACGACCTAAAATATAAATATTACTGTACAACATTTTTCATAGCAAAATAAAAGTGCACTTTGATCCTATCAAAATATATAAAATTAAACCATTTCATTAAATCCTGCTACAGCTAATAACTGTCCACTGGGCATCCACGTTACATTTTCAATTCCTTTTAAATCTTTGTAGTTTGTATATTCCATCTCAGATAAATTTACAGTCTGCGCAGGATGAAATACTGCAATATCCTTTTCGAACGTGCTCGAATAAATAATTAATTTCATTTCGTTGCTAAAAGAAGACCAAATGCATAGCAATTCGCTATTCGGAGACCAGCACAATCCATCGATACTATTCAAACGTCCGCATATCAATTTCTAAAATTAAAAAATCATACAAATATCATTTTGCAAAAGCTTTTATAATTTCATTTATGAATCTTACCATAAGGATATAATTAATTTCGTTACTTTAAATTAGAGAAAGAAATTTTGTATTAAATAATGAAATAAAGAAATTTATTTTACTTAATAAAGGAATAAAGGGATTTTAAATTTTATATTTTTTTAAAAGAACAATTAATTCTCCGAATTTCTTTGATTAATTTCTTGTTGGATAAAATAAAGTTTTTTTAAAAAAGCCCGAAATTGGCGATAGAAATATAGATGAAATTAATATCTAGTAACTTCATCACTTTTAAGATGAATGAAGACCGCGTGCATGGTGCACTCGTGTGTAGCTTTCGAGGTTAAATTGATGTTTTGACAATTGGTTTATTTATTAAAATAAAAATATGACGAGTTATATATCGTGTGCTTGCAACAGAGTTCCACATTCAGCTGATTGGGGGAGAAATGGACTTATTTGTTTTGCAGCGTGTCACGCAGTTGCAATTTATGATCCATATATTTCAAAAATTGGAAAAATAACGCATACGCTCCATCGACACAAAGATCGTATCAATACTGTACGATGGATTAAACGAAGAGACTCGAAAGACGAATCAGAGCTTTTATCAAGTTCGATAGATGGAACAGCTATTATTTGGAGAAAAATCAATGAATCGTTTAAATGTAACTCTATCATAGAAGTTGGTCATAACGTCATATTTAGCAACTCATTATACGTTTCTGATTATAATTTTTTAAATGATAAAAAATCCATGAAATTATTTATATGCACTGGATCTGTTGAAGGAGATCTAAAAATATGGTTAAGAGATACGGATGATAATTTAAAATGTTTACAAACAATTATATTTGGTAGGAAATTACCAATAGAAGCTTGTTTTTCTTTTCTACCAGACACAGATTTACCACTTCTGGCTGTTGCAATAGAAGATTCAACAATTCAATTATATGTAACAAATTCTAATATTATAGAAGAATCGTATTTTGTAAAAGCTCAAGTTTTAACTGGGCATGAAGATTGGGTACGATGTATGGATTTTAACTATGACATAAATAATAATATCTTTCTTGCAAGTGGATCTCAAGATGCTATGATACGATTATGGAAAATTTCTGCAAATAATACAGAATTCTCAATTGAAGAATTGCATCAGAAAGAACAAATCTTTATAGCTAATAGCACAAAGTATAATATTACTTTGGAATCTGTTCTTTATGGCCATGAAGGCTGGATTTATGGTGTACATTGGTATCCAATGCAACCTGATGATAAAAATAGAATTTTAAGATTATTATCTTGCTCATTAGATAAATCTATGATTATATGGGAACCAGACGAAGTAACTGGGATTTGGTCTGAGAAAGTAAGAGTGGGTGAAGTTGGTGGCAATTCAATGGGTTTCTATGGTTGTAAATTTAGCGATAATGGATTAAGTATATTAGCACATGGTTACCAAGGATCATTTCATATTTGGGAATATTCAATTACTATAAAAAATTGGACTCCAAGATCTGTACCAAGTGGTCACTTTGGTGAAGTAGTTGATCTTCACTGGGATGCAAATGGAAGGTTTATATTTAAAATTGCTCATAATGTGTATAGTTTATACAATCTACAAAAAAATATACAATTACATGTTATATTATAGGTTTTTACTTTCTGCAAGTACAG
This sequence comes from Frieseomelitta varia, assembly GCF_011392965.1. Classification (NCBI taxonomy): domain Eukaryota; kingdom Metazoa; phylum Arthropoda; class Insecta; order Hymenoptera; family Apidae; genus Frieseomelitta; species Frieseomelitta varia. The sequence goes on from NW_025110085.1 coordinate 621,410, forward strand.
ATCAGACAACCAGAATTCATGCACCTTGGAAAAATAAAACAGAATTTTGGCATGAAATTGGGCGGCCACAAGTTCATGGATATGACATGTTTTGTTTGGTTATGCTAACTCCTTATATGTTTGCTTCAGGAGCAGAAGAGAAAGTTGTTCGTATATTTACAGCACCAGCAACATTTAGGAACTATTTAATGAAAATTGCCAATGTTGACGATTTTAAAAATATGGTAGCTGATAGTGCGTCAGTACCTGCTCTTGGTTTAACAAATAAAGCAACATTTAATGACAATATCTCAATTGAAGATGTGGAAGTTAATGACTTTAAAAATGAAGATTATATTCCTCCAACAGAAGAAGAATTAATGCAAAATACACTATGGCCAGAATTGCAAAAACTTTATGGTCATGGGTATGAAATATTTTCTATGGCTGCCAGACATGATGGATCATTATTGGCAACTGCATGTAAATCAACATCGCCAGAACATTCTGCAATATTATTATGGAGTACAAATACATGGACTCAAGTTCAGAAACTCGTGTCTCATCAATTAACTGTAACACAGATGGAATTTTCACCCAATAACAAATATCTACTATCTGTCTCTAGAGATAGAAGATGGTCATTATTTGAATGTAAAGACAATATGTATACCTTAATTGCAGCTAGTTTAAAAAAAGATAATCTTCATACTCGTATAATATGGTGCTGTTCATGGACGTATGATTCATCTTTCTTTGCAACTGGTTCCAGAGATGGAAAAATTGGAATTTGGAATCCAAACTTTACAGATGATAAAATTGATCCAACTACAAGTTTGGATATGAAAACTTCAATTACAGCACTTGCATTTTCATTACAGAATATCTCTCAAGGTTTTTATGTTTTAGCAATAGGACTTGAGACTGGATTTATAGAAATACAGAAATTGAAAATGTTTTCTAATAATTTCGAGTGGGAAAAGTATATAATGTATGACACTTCTCAAGCACATCATTTAACTGTTAAAAGGCTTAAATTTAGACCTCAAGAGAAATATTCTAATATTTTACAACTAGCAAGTTGCGGATCTGATCATATTATTAAGATTCATGATATAGACATTTTGTAACGAAATAATTTGTAAAAAAATTTATTTTTATATATTAAAATTCAAATTATTTGAATTAAACTACTTACCTTGCTTAATTTCCAGGTATCAGTTTTATAAATTTCAATATTATTATTACCTTCAATTGAAACTACTACTGCTAATTTATTACCATCTGGAGTAAAATATAATTTATTGAAAGAAGATTTCACATTTTGTATATGAGTTACACTTTGATTCTCCAGAGACCATATAGATATCTGAATCTGAATATTGCAATAATTTTAATAAAAATATTGAAGTGCTAGTATATTTAATATCGAGCAAACTTACTACTTACATTAAAATCTGATAATGTTAAAATGTATTTACTATCAGGGGACCAAGTAACACTTTCTAAACCAGCACTGCCTTCTGTCAATTTGTATTTCCATTCAGGATAACGAATAGAATATACTTGAACAATAGTTTTTTTTATGTTTGCACATAGTATATATTCACTATTTCTAGACCATTCTATATACTGTGATAAAATGAAAAATGAATTTTGTTAGTATAAACATTTTATTTCTTTTATTGCAATTGACATTTCATGTTGTAATATGATAAATAATAAGAGTGCAAATAATAATTGTTTATATATTATATTGTTATATGTTATCATTTGAAACAATCACAAAAATAATAGTTAATAACTATCATATATCAGTTTCAACTAAAACAGTTATGAAGAATTGTTTCTAGAATTCTAAATAAAATTTCTGTCTATGTTGACTTTATTTATGGTTCTTGTACTAATCCTGATAGAGACCCAGAATTTACTTAAGAATACTTATACCTGTCAGTTTCAAATCTATTTTGATACAATCCTAATTCAAGATCATGTAACAGTAGTATACTGTAATATAGTCTGACATGAAGTAATTGTTTTTCCTTTGTTACTTTGCCCGTGAGCCTTCTTTTTAACGTATGATATTGAAAGTTTATGGTCAATTTAAAAAAAACTGTAAGAGTTTCTGTATATAATGACAAAGAGACAGGTTAATGTGCTTAAGGAGACGAATCAAATGATGTACTATTTGTCACGATCGGATCGTTTACTAGGAATATCGAAGATTTTCGAAGATTTAGTATTCGAATATTTATGACAATAGCTGCATTTTGACGAGAGTAATTGTATTTTCATAATTGTTTCGAAGAATCGACCGAAATCGATATCATAACTGTACTTAGGCCTTGGTTTAAACATGAACTAACCTCGATTATGTCTGGAAATACGAACGAATGGATAATATCGAATTTTTTGTAATCTCTTATTGTTAAATTTGTCTGGTATGCAGTTGCAAAAAATCTTCCATCCCTCGAGAAATCACACAATTGGTTATTTACTCGTATCAAATCGTTTTCTACCTCCAACGACATCGCGCCACTATTCAACCGGAAAATTCAGTTTTGAAAATCCAGTTCTGCCAACCTGAATAATCGCAATACAATCCGTAAGAAAATCAATATCGATCTATTTAAATCAGTTTAATGAAAAAAAAAAAAAAAATGAAATGAATTAATCATAAGGATCTAAATGATTTATTATTAATGCTCAATATTTTCCAACACATGGAACGAATAAATATGAAAAAATGTATCTACGTTTAATATGTTGGTTGGAGTGAATTTTAAAATGACAGTTACAAACATTTGTGAAATTGTTGTGTATTTTGGTTTTGATTACAAACATTGTTGCAATTCGTATTTGTATAAAATACCAAGTAAACCATTAAATTTTCAAACTTATAAATGAAATGTTGACTTTCTGAAGAAGTTGTGAATTATCAATCAGTTAAGATGATCAAAGATTTTGTTATTCCTGTGAATAAAGATGAACTTTTGCAAAGTCGGAGCGGACAATATGTTGTTAAAGAAATCGTTCCAATACGATTATTACCGCAAGCTCTTGACGGTATTTTATGAATTTCATATACTTTTATAGATTATTTTCCATATTAGTAATTTCTTCAGTAATTAAATCTTATTTGCAGAAGCTCGATTGGCACTGCAAGCAAATGGAGCTAATTTTATTTTTGAACATTTTGATACATTTTTCTCTGTAGTTGTTCATGAAAATAAAGTTGAATTAACAATTGTTCAACGTGCCTTTACTAGAATCCAGAAAGGTAACAAATATTTTGATTGGGTTAAAAATTTTAATCTTTCAGAGATGATGTCTGTATATTGTATTGATTCTTGTGCAATCTTTAGAAGAAACTAAAGAACTAAATTTCATAATTATAGATAAATAATAATAAATTTGTCATTTTACCACTAAAATTACTATTAAATTTATCTAATGATTAATTATGTAATTTAAATGATCAAAAAATTTAAATTATCAACGTTAGGCATCGTCATTGAAGGGTTGAATCTAAATGACTTCATTATTAAGTGTAAAATTTACATATTACATATTATTTACATATCTGTTCTAATAATCTAAAAAATTTACATATCACGATTCTAATAATCTAAAAAATTAGTAATCTAAAAAGGTGCATGTTAAGCATTTAATTAAAAAAAAATTATTTAAATTATTAAATTGTATATAACTTACAACATTAACTTCAATCATTATTTTGTAAAGGTTTTGAAATGTTGGTACTTAACATGGAAAGTATATTTGAGAAAGGAAACGAATTGGAAGAAGAACATAGATTGACCTTGTTAAATATGAATAAAATGCTTGCATATTTACTTTCTTGGTTTATCTGCTACATAGATGACGAAGTTTTTAAAGATGATAAATTCTTGGGCAAGGTATGATATCTATAATTTAATTATACTAATTATATTGCCTTTTTATATATTACATATTTCTGTGTATTATTCAGCGCAAAAAATCTACAAAGTCAGACATGGAGGAAGAATGGGAATCTAATAGAGAGAAAGCTTTAGAGTACATTTATAGATTGTTACAACTTCCATTATCAAAACTTTGGCAGCCTCCTATTGTAGAAGATTCCTTTATCATGTATGTTTATAGTTAAGTATTTAGATATATTAACTGTAATTTGAAAAATTATTTTAACATGTGAAACGTATATGATCCTTTTAGATTATTCACCAAAGTGTGCTATAAAGTTTTAGAACAATGTAAAGATTCAAAACAGAAACATACAAGATTAACTGTTTTTCAGGTAAAATTTTGTTTATATTTCATTGAATTATTTTTCTTAAATTTAATTTTAGTTATTTTAATATTAAACTAAAAAAAAAAAAAAAAAACAATAGATTTTAGGCACTGCGGTCAAAAAGTACAACCATGGTATAAGCTGTGTGATAAGAATTATTCAGGTACATCAATAATTATGAGCTTTGTTCTAATATAAAAATTCTAATATAATATATTAATAATTTAATTTTAACATTCTAGTTAGTAAAATTACATGATACATTAGCATCCCATATGGCTATTGGAGTTATTTATATGATTAATAATCATGGTTGTAATGGTTTAATAAGAGAAATAATGAAAGAGATTGATCAAAGTGAATTATCTGAACTTGACAATCGTAATATATCGACATTTTTAGAGACTATTGCTTCTTCTGGCCCAAATCTCATAATTCCTATTCTTGATGATGTGATGGATTATTTAACTAGTGAGGTAGCTCATTCTACTATTTTAATTCATCTATAAAAGTATTATTACAGCTATTATTATTTATTACTATTATTTTTAGCATTATATTATGAGAAATTGTACTATTTGCATTATACGTGAAGTTGTACAAAAAGCATTAACTGGAGATGATCTCACACAAAAAGAAAAGGATCAACGTGATGAATGCCTTAATAACTTAGAAGAACATATTCTTGATAATAATGCTTATGTCAGGTCAAAAGTTTTACAAGTTTGGCAACATTTATGTTGTGAAGGTGCTATTCCATTAGCAAGACAAGGAAAACTTCTAGCAGCTTCTGCATTACGTTTAGAAGATAAAAGTGCAAATGTACGAAAACAAGCATTACAATTAATACGTGCTTTACTACAAAGCAATCCATTTGCAGCAAAAGTAAGTGAAAAAAATTACATTCGTTTATATAATTGTTTTGCATCGACAATATAGTTATAGTATATATAATGTGGAACATATTTGCAGTTAAACAAAGTAGAAATTTCTAAGTCATTAGAAAAGGAAGAAATAAAACTAAGAAAATTACAAACTGAAAGTGTTAATAAAAGTACTCGTGGTGATAAACAGAGATTGGAATTATGGAATACTTTTCTTCCAGAAATAAGAAAGGCATTAAAAGAAGTTATTAATGATGGAAAGAAAAATAATAAAAAACGAGGTATATATAAATCTTTTAACATAACATATATATCTAATTTAAATGTGCATTTTTGTTTTATAAATTAGATGAAGATGAAGAAGAAGAAGAAGAAGAAGAAGAAGAAGAAGATATTAATAGTGATACAGCATTTGAACATGTAAGACAATTAATGCTTAAAGAAAAAATACTTGAAGCAGTAAAACATATGTGGAAAATTTGTCTGCACTTGAAACAAAATTCGGATATAGAAGATTTTTCTCCTGAAGCAAAAGAAGAATGTCTGTTTTTACTTTTATTAAAAACATTTATGGAATCCGAAAGTAATCCAATTGACGAAAACAAGAATGCAGATACACAACATTTAGAAGATAAGAATAAGGAAAACGATGAAATATTAGCACTAAAACGAGTTGTAAATTATTTAAAAGTATGTTTCAGATATATTATATTGATCATAGTAAATTATTTGTTTAAATATATATATATATATATATTAATTATATTATAATATATTTTTATCAGAATTGTTTGGAATTTGCAAATGAATTAGAGATTGCTATATCTATGGCGGAGAAATTACTTTTTTCCACCGTAGCAACCGATGCGATCGAAGCATGTACTTTACTTGGAGTTGCTCACCAATTTGGTGTAGCTGGAGCTGCAACTGCTATTCGCGATGCTTTATTTCAAGTGTTTCATCGTGATCAGTCAGTACGCAACAATATAGCATTAGTATATAAAGATCTTTATTTAAATAATCACGAAAATCAAAAATCAAAACGACAAGAGGCTCTTACATGTGTCAAATCGTTGATTGATTTAGTAAAAGGACTTCAACCAGGTCAAAGTCAAGCTTTAACTCAACTTATTTTAACATGGTATAATAATAAAGATATAGACAATGAAGTATTACAGGTAATATAAATACAATATTATTTTTAATTTGAAATTGTTACGTGATATGAAAGTTATATGTAATTATGCTATATGTGATAAGAAAGTTATATGTAATTATTTAATAGGTTTTGTGGGAGATATTTTCAATGAAATTATCAGATACAGATTCATTAGATAGTAGATCTGCTTTAATGCTAATAACAATGATAGCTCAAGCTCAAAGTGGTATTATAATTAGTAATTTAGAAGTGTTAATAAAAGTAGGACTTGGATCACGAGCAAAAAGTGATCTTTTACTAGCTAGAGATACATGTAGAGCATTGTTAACTATAAAACATACGAGTGATGACATAGAAAAAGGACCTGTCAGGTACGCAAAACTATAAAAATTAGATAATTGTTCAAATGTATTTAATAATTGTAAAAATTATTATATTTAAAACTATTAAATTATTATTAATAGGTATCCTAATGATCATGAAATGTTCAAAGAAATTCTTCCTTTATTAATAGAAAATTTTGCAAATGTAGAAGAAGATGGTTATATTTCATTCGCAACTGATGCAATTAGTGCAATTTATCATGTAGGTATTGCAACATGCAATTTATCTAAATTTACAGTGTAAATTGCACAACTTATTAAATTTTATGTTTAAACTCCATTATTACAACTATATTTCAGTTAGCAAATCAACCTGATCATTTAATGAAACAATTATTATTACAAGTATATATTCGGGGAAAATTGAATAATGATTCATCCGAACATACTGTTTCATCCTTTTTATTATCTAAATTATTGTATTTAATTGGCCATATTGCAATTAAACAAATGGTACATTTAGACACATCAGTGTACAAGGAATTAAAACGAAGAGATGTTATACGAAAATTAAAAAAAGAGAAGAATTCAAATAGAAAAAGTAGAAATTTAAATAGTTCTCAGAAATTAACTACTCCAAATAGTGCAAGACAAATAATTCGCAATAAAGAGGTATATAATATATTATAAATTAATGTTTAATTAAAATTTGTACAGTTATTAATTTTTGTTTTTAGACAACTATTATCGAAGATAATGGAGAGGAAGCTGTGGAAGGAGCAGTAGAAGATGCGGATGCAGAGTTTATAAACGACATTCTAGAAAATCATATTGTAACTGGAGATGGACTCTTAGTAAAATTTGTGTATGTCTATGAGCTTAATATATTTTCTTGTTTAAAATTGTTTTTAAATATGAATAAATATTTATATTTAATTTTTTTCAGCCCATTAGTACTAGATGTATGTCAGTATCATGACAAATATAACAATGAAGATGTACAAGCTGCTGGAGCTCTTGCTCTTAGCAAAATGATGACAGTGAGCTCCACTTTTTGCGAAAATTCATTACAGCTTTTAGTTACAATACTAGAACGTTCACCATATCCTAATATTCGGGCTAATGTTCTTATTGGAATAAGTGATCTTACAACAAGGTTTCCAAATCAAGTTGAACCATGGATGAAACATGTTTATGGCAGGTATTTAAAAGCATAATTTAATTAATTTCATGCCTATCAGTCTAAAGCATGATTAATTTGCAGACTTCGCGACGAAGATATAAATGTAAGAAGTACTTGCATTCGAGTTTTATCAAATCTTATAATGAGAGAAATGGTGCGTGTGAGAGGTCAAATATCAGAACTAGCTCTTTGTATAATTGACAAAGATCCTCAAATTCAGCAAGATACAAAGCAATTTTTTAAAGCACTTTCACAAAAAGGCAATGCTTTGTACAATGTGATGCCTGATATATTGTCTCGATTAACTGATCCTGATTTAGATATAAACGAATCAGATTTTCAGGAAATTCTGAAGTACGTACATTATCGAAAATAAAATAGTTTAATTCAATTTATTTATTATTTAAAATATTTCTAGGTATATTTTAAATTTATTACAAAAAGAAAAACAAGTTGATGCCATTATTGATAAAATTTGTGCTAGATTTCAATTGGCTACGACAGAAAGGCAATGGCGTGACTTTTCATATTGTCTTTCACTTCTACAATTTAGCACAAAAAGTATAAATAAAATACATATTTTCCTTAAACAGTTAACATTGCTTTCAAAGTTCTATGAAATATCTCTCGTTTTGAAATTAATAAAATTTTATTTAGGTATACATCGCCTTATCGAAAGTTTACCCTTACTGAAAGAGAAAATTCATCACAAGCAAGTTTTAAAAGCATTACACTCTGTTATCGAGCAAACAAAGAAAAAACCAAATACAAAAGCAGCGTGTATGGAATTGGAAGAAAAGATAAAAGAACTTCTTAATAAAACAGAGAACTCGAAGCAGGATGATGAAATAATGCCACCGCCGCCAGCACCAAAATCAAGAAAGCGTATCAGACATAGAAAACATAGTAGTAGCGAAGAAGAGGAAGATGATATTGATAATGATTTTGATTCAGTACCTGTAGCAAAAAGTATATTTCTTTTTATATAAAAATAATTACTTTTAGTTATGCATTTATTGATATATCATTATTTTAGCAAAAAATACTAAAAAAACAAAATCTCCTGAACATAAATCGAGTTCTGAGTCAGATTCAGATACTGATGTACTAATGAAAACTCCTAGTAGAAGACAGCGTATGTATTATTTTCCAAAATCAATAATTTTTTTATTATATCTATACTATAAATTTTTTTTATGCATTTATGAAATATTTAATTAAGTCCCATTTTTTAAATTACATTTATAAAAATTGAATGTGCATAAATATCTACAGTCTAATTATATATAATAATTATTTTTTTCATATTAGATACGGTAAATATATCTACAAGTGCAACAAGATCAAATCGAAAGAAACGTACCAGTTCAGTTCCCGTTACGCCATCACCATTGACGAAAAAAAATAAACAAATTACAACGCCAGTTCCACAGAGATCTTCGTTACGTTTATCTCAGTTGCAAGGAAAATAATAAAATTTATATATATATTTCTACTTTTGTATTTTTTGGTATAGTAAATTAAGAGTAAAAAATAAAACAAAAAAAGTAAAATAAAATTTCATCCCTTAATTATTTTCTTATTTTAAATATTTCTTGACAACATCAAATGAAATTTATAAATTAATTTTCTCCATAAAAATTTTTGTAATGTTAGTATTTTATATCTTCTCTAGCTTCTTTATTTTATTCTTTCATTTTAATCTCTTCTTTTTTTTAGGAAATATTGTAAAAAATGTTGTACAAAATATAAAATATTATTATAGAAATATTTATTTTAATGAAAATTATGAACACTTGATATAATATTTAGATAATTGATAATAATATTACGTATAATATACATATCACAACGAAAGGATTGAAAATAAAAGTATGATTATGTATATCAAATTACTTAATGCAGATAGTTTCGAAAGTTTTATACATTTGTGGCTACATGGATTTTCCAGTAATAAGTAAAATGCTGTATTTTATTATGCATTTGTGTACAATAGATATATTGTATGATATTGTACGTCGTGAGAAAGACTAGCGTAAAAATCTTATATATTAACAAGATTCGACATATATGTCACTAATATTAGAAAGAGATTTCCATTTAGCCATCGTTATACCAAATCACGACTAATACTACGTTTAAATGTCATAGAACGTACTTCTGTTCCAGGCTTTCCTGATTTACAAAGGTTATTAGAATTCGGGTTTGGAGTAGGACTTTGTGAAAGTGATGCTCTTTCATCGTTAGTATTAGATTTTTCTCGTTCTAATCTTTGTTTGCTAAATTTTCCCATTCCGGGTCGATAAATTTCCATAGTAGGACGATCCTATTATTTAACAAAGAAAATTTTTTATAAATTATGAAAGTCGAATAGAAAAATAATATTCTTAATATTTTAATTAAAACAAATATATACTTTGTTCCTGATTCGACGTTCTAGTCGTGGATCCTTTTTATCTTTCTCTTTATCTTCATTTTCAGTCTTTTGTAGGTTATTTTGATCTCCTCCGTCTAAAGACTTGTGTCTTCTTAAACAATTTCCATCTCCTGTACCACCTTCCCCTCCACTTTCAAGTGAACTACGTCTTTTTGTAACTTTTGAATCTTTTTTTTCTTCAGATTCATCATCTTCATTAGTTTTTTTATTAATATCTTCAATGGATCTTGATTTTTCAATATCTTTACTGTTTTCAATAGCCGTTTCTATAAGTAATAACATATTAATAGTTTAGGAGCAAGATATTCTCCATATCATAATTCATACCTGTTCTTCTTAGTTCTCCTGTCACAAAATCCTGCAAAGAATCTATTAATATTTTTCTTTCATTAGTTTCTTGTTTCTCTTTTCCTTTATTGATTTTAACATCTTTATCACCCATGGTTTCTTCATTTTCTTTAATATTCACATAAAAATCAACTTCAGATTCTTTCTTTAGGAATTCTTCATCTTCATTTCTTAATTTTGCACCATTTTCCATGTCAACACTAAATTCTATATTTTGTTTTTTAGTTTCTGCAAGCCTTTTTTTTTCTTGCCTCATTTTTTCGTAACTTTTACCCCGTTTTTCCTCAATTTTTCGTTCTCTAGAATCCTTAATATCTTCTTTAAAATCATATTTTCTATCATCTTTTCCATCAAATCTTCTATCATTTATACCATCTCTTTCGTCACGTCTTCCGTATATCTTTTTATCCTCATGTCGTCTTTGATGTTTTATATCTCTATCTTTATTTCTATCCTCAATTCTTTCCCTATATCCTTTTGTTATTGATTTGGAATCTCGATCACGAGGAATCTTATCACGTAATTTATCCTCTTTCTTAATACGATTTTTTATATCTTTGGGTGAAAGTTTATCCTTTTCCTCTCTATTTTCTTTATTATCTCTACACATTTCTTTATCAAGATCTGGATTTTTCAATACCTATAACAAAGTTAAATATTTATTTTTAAGTAGAACGTCATTACCAATTTTAATATTAGCAGATTTTAATAGTGTTCAACACGATAAATAAAATAATAAATTATAATAAAGTAACACAAAATTTTCACTTTTTTTTCTAAAAAACAATTTCTTTTACAAAATTTAATGTATACACAAATTAAACAGGAATAAATTAATTATATCTTAATAAATGTATACAAATTTGGAATACAATATTAAACAGAAACAATATATGGCATTCCATCACGTCGCGTAAGTGGCTCAATCTTCATGGCTCTTTAACATGCAGTAAATAAATACGTAACATAAATTTCCCTGCTAATCATTCGCAGTTCGTATTTCATGGAGCTTTACGATATCCTGATAATCCTGTTTTACAATTTTTAAAAGGATAAAGTTTATGATAGTCGAACACAGCACTACAACTTCGTGACTTTGACACTTCCATTGGTATTTGCATTTTCCAAGTTTTGTGTAGATTAGTAAATTGAGATTTCGATAAAACAGAAAAATAGTTTTTATTATTAATATATGTGCATTTAATATTATTATAAATATAATTGTTTCTAATATTACTCCAATGATTGTAATTATTTTTTCTGCAACTAGTATCTTTTTCTTTATAACTCTTTTCGCAAATATAAAATAATTTTCGTTGTTTGTAATGCCAACGTTCGTGAGGAACATTCCCAACGCAATTTAAATATACTTCTGTATTTTCGTTTCTATAAAATTGTTGTTGCATATTCAATGAATTTTTGTTAGCTTGTATCATATTTACAGTAGCACTGCTGGAAATCTCTCCTTTACATTTATGAGGTATATTAAGACTTTCAATAGGACGATCAAAAGATATATCTTCTGACTTGATAGGTGGAGAAGTAGAAAGGAAGAAATACTTGGTCTGACTATCTTCAATATTACATGCAGACTGTAGATTGAAAAGATTAGTATCAGCAAATACAGTAGAGAATCCAATACTTAGAATTTAAATTCAATTTATTATTAAAAGTAATTTTTATTACGTATCTGATTAATGGTCTTTTTATTCTATACTGTATTTGTTATGTTTAGAATTAGTTTACTTTTAATAAATCAATAATAATGAATAATTATTATATGTAAACACATGTAGTATCACCTTGGATATAATAGGATCTTCCTTCGACCTTCTCCTTTCTAGATCTCTTCGCCGTCTTTCTTCACGTTTCTCATCTCTAAGACGTTGTTTTTCTTGTTTGCGTTGTTTTACATACTCTAAGAGAGGTGTGGTTGTAACTTTTTTTGGTGTATCTAACAAATATAATAAAACAAACATGAATATATACTTCACATATAAGTAAGCAAGTAATATTTTACATATTAAAAAATAACTTACTATCAGGTGGTTGATATGAATACTCTGTTTTTGGCTGTGATACATTAGATTCAGCTTCTTGGTTTTTCAGACTTTCTAAGAAACTTACGTAATATGGATCAGACTCTATTGTACCACATTTCAAATCTTTTTTTTTCCCTATCTTTTTCTTTGGTAACCTTTGAAAAGGTGCAAATTCTACTACTGCTGGATACTCTGTACCTTTAGAGTCAACAAATACGTAATTGTCAAATTTCTCTCTGAACATAAAGATATCATGTTGCTCAACAAAGTTAATATAAGCACGTGAGAAAGCATACTGTCCCATAGACATATCAGCTTTCACAAAGTAAAGGTAATCGTGCTCTGGCAATGGTGAAACTTGCTCTAAGAATTGTTCTTGAGTCATAGTTGGAGGTAATCTTCGTATTACTACCTATAAATATATTTCATTTCTTTCATTATACACACATACGGTATATACATGCTGATTAAAATCGAATTTAAATTTATGATACTTTATGCTTCTTATAATAATTATAAAAATTTCTACGAGTTATTATCATCATATTAGCCAAATATTTTTTACTTTTTATTCAAAAAATGTGACAGTAAAGATGCCACATGACATGTAACTGTACTTATCATTTTCTACAACAACATTATATTTACTGCCGTATGAAACGTACAATCCGCTTTTTCATATCTTAGAGAGTATTTTAATTGCGACGTGTCAAACAAATAGCACCTTTTTCACAAAATTATGTCAGAAATGTTTCAAAAATCGAAAAGTTAAACTTCGATCTTTGTTCCATTAAACGCAGCGCACGTTGCGTGGTGAGAAAACATATTGTGCAGGCTCGGTAAATTTGCAGCATCACTTTAATCAGGTATATACCTTTGTCATAGGTCGGCATTTTTCTTTTTTATTGTCTTTAACTTTTCCAACATCTGGAGAGCTAGTTTGTGCCTCATTTTGTGCGGCTGTCTCAGACTGTTGTGTCTCCTCGGTCATTGTCATCTACATTTATTCAATTTCTCGGCAAGTCGGGCTTACTTCGTGTCAATTCCATGCACTCTAATCGAATATAATATTCAAGGCATGCAATTTCTCTTCGTATTATTAAAATAAACGTTTCCGTTTACAAAGTTTTCGCGGCCATCTTGTCTCACTAAGTCACAAAAATGTTATTGGATAGGGGAAAAATAGACTTCCATTTATTAGGGAATTTTTAAATGCAGGCGCGCGCGTTTTACATCTAGGGGATTGAAAATGAATACGCGACGTTCATTTTTTTAAATCATTCGAAATTTCATGCTACATCTGGTATAATATTTTTTCGTTAAAGATAGGATCACACATTGACGTAGCCCAATTCGTATTTGATGTTTACAAAATAGTTTATTACAATAACAAAATGTAATATAATACAACAATTTACAATGGTACAATACAATAAATTGTGCAATTTACAATTTGACGGGATTTAATAAGACGAGAGACGATAATGTCTGTCAAAATAAGCACATTGAGGTACAGTAGAAAAGAATGATATAAGTTAATGTATTTACATAAGTGAAGTTTAATTGTTCAACGAAAGTTCACAGCCTTCTGTAGCTATCGCGTTGCTGAGACTGAGAGCCTGATGTCAACGTTGAATAGATGAATGGTAAAATTGATGCTAATGCTAAGCAGAGGCCTATTACCGGTCGGTACCATACCCAAGCAAAACCAATCACTAGTAAACTGATAGACATCGATACAGACATTGTTAGAGACTCAACTGCGATTATTCCACACAAGAATGTTGAATTTAGAATCACTGTCCTCAATATATTCGCCAAACACGTCGCTGCCAAGAATAAGACTAACCATCCAAGCCCTCTGAAATAATTAAGAATATTATAAATCACATTTATATAAAACTTATGATGACAGATTTTAGGGAGTCAAGGAATTCTGAGGGTTAAATTATAAAAGCATCACCTAATGCTCCATGTACGCCAGTAATTGTGTACATGTTCCAGATGGAACATTTGATCTACAGATATTTTGTGTTTTTGTTGTAGTAAAATCTCTTCTCCATGGGTTGTAACGTATGGTACGATAATTCCTTTTTGTAACATGCCAACTATGGAATATACATCTCCTGCTTTTCCAGCATAGGAAAATTGTATACGTATGTCACCTACCTATAGACAAATGGATCAATGATTTAGTTTATCGCTTCAAATGCAATAAAGAGCTCTAGAATGCAGTTGCATACTTCAGGTTCCCACAAATTAGAGCTGTGGTAGTATAAACCAGAGTGCATTTTAATATCTTTCCGCTCGGGTCGTTCGTCACTGGTAATTTCTACAAAATCATTAAATTTCTTCTTCAATTCAGTCCCAAGAGTGAATGCGCCAATGTTAACTTCATCTGCAATTTGCACTTGGCTTTTAATAGGCATTTCTTTCGGGTTATGATGGCCAGCTCTAATATAGAAATGATCTGAATCAACAAGCTTGTCTTTCCATTCTGTTGTGTAATAATAATGCTTCTCTTCCTCTGTTACTCCTCCAAAGCTAATTTACAGAAATAATTAATTATAGAAGTTTGTTTATAATGAAATTCGAAAAAAAGAAATGTTTTACAACGTACTTCCTTTCTTCTTCTATCTCAACCCACTGGTACATCTGTACTCTGCGTTTCAGTTTCACACTCGATACAATCACACCATAGTCGGGCTCAGTTAATGGTTCTGATATCTTTAAGGGCCCTGATAAATGAATCAAACGTCCTTCATATTCAGGTAATAATTTCATCACATTTGGAAGCACTGCTACATTGCGTAAAGCTTCGTCCAAAGAATGTGCTACCTTCACCGCTCTTCCCTATAGCATTATATTATACTTCTAAGATACAAACATCTCTATTTAGCTAATGGTACAAATATTTACAAACCTCGTTCCAAAATAAAAGGCACATGCCAGTTGCAAACATAATGAGTCCAATAATAGCAGTTAACCATGATTCTCTAAATTGCTCTGAAACTGTCAATGGAATATTTATAGGAGGAGGTTGCCTTCCATTTGCTCGGTTTTGATGAATAGGTTCAGTATTTGCCCTCTGGGGTTGCCCCTACAAAGCAATTTTTTATATTTCAGTTACATACCACATAACATACATAACGTAACATACCACATAATATACATAACGTACATAAAATACCACACAACACCTCGTATTAATTAAAAACGAATGGCTATACTTACGTTTGTACGATACATTTTCGCAGATTACATTATACGGCTGTGAAAACTTCCAACTCGTTTGCTGAAATTAAATCACCTAAAATAACACCATTTCATATACGATATAATTTTGCACGAGTGTTGGTTCAAACTGTATATACATATTTCGGTCGCGTTTGTTACGAATCAGTCTGTTCAAAATTGAACTGATTCAAAATGTTGCTCAATAAATTTTATGCATTGTATAAATCACGTGCATACGCCCGGAAAATTTTAATGGCCTTCAATCGAAGTCTATTTTGTTGTACACGCGTCACCTTAATTCGATAAAAGATCTCTTCCTTCAACTTCTTATTTGATAAGATCGTTGCGCCCTCATTTGTTATCTATTGTATTCGATCTTCTTCGTCTTTCCACAGTTTTCGGTCAGCGTTTAGTGTATCGCAGTTCGCCGGATTAGCACTGTCAGTCTCATGTGCCGTGTGTGTGAGTTGTAAAATTTTAACATAATAAAGTTATTGTAATACGTAAATGAAATCGAAATTAATATTATATACAGTTTAAAAATATTGTTTTATTTGAATGTTATAAGGGAAAGTCAGACTCTTACAAAAGTTGTAATTGTAGTATTATTGAAATTTCGAAAAATAATAATAAATTAGGAAAATCATTCTTATAAATTGTTTGTAGAACAGAGATTCAATGTAAAACAGTTTCAGTGTCAAAAAGGCATAATGCCAATAAATAAAATTATGAATTTATTTTATTTTAGTGTGAAATTGCAAAGATAATCAAACATTGGTAATATACGTGTTTTTTAGGTAATCTGAAAGGAATAGTCATGACATGGAGATGTTGAAAGATTGCACAATATAATATAATAAAATCGGAGTAAAACAGGAGGGAAAAGCATGCTGTCAATATGAAGTGGATAATAATTTCGTGTATTTTATGTGTGTTTGGTTGTTTCAAAGAGTTTAGACCTTCGGAGTCCTTTGTCACTGATTATTTAACAGTCTGGAAAAATTTTACAGACGTTCAAGTAAATATATTGTGGACGATAACTAGTATTGTAGCTGTAGAAATTAATAAATAAATCTATTTATTTTGAAGATTTTACGAATTTTATACTTATGCTTTCTTGTTTCATATTTCTTTACTCTTTCATTTTATTTTTTTATTTTATTCTCCTGTTGAATCTTGAATGATTATTGTACAGTATGCCACTACAAAATTTTACAAGACTAATGTTCTTTTTCAGGTAAATCAAGAAATATTTCCTGTTTCTACTTACTCCTACTTTGCAACGTTAATTATTGTATTTTTGATAACTGATTTTGTACGATATAAGCCAATCATTGTTTTATGTGGTTTGTCTGGAGCTATTACATTTCTTTTAATAGTGTTCGGCCAAGATGTTTTAACTATGCAAATTTTAGAATTCTTCTATGGCTTGTTCTTCTCCACAGAAGTAGCTTATTACACATATATCTATGCTAAAGTTGACAAGAAACATTATCAGGAAGTAACTAGTCATACAAGAGCAGCATCTCTATTTGGTCGTTGTATGGCTGGTATTGTTGCACAATTAACAGTATCTTTGGACATATTAAATTACCATCAATTAAATTACCTTACAATAGGAGGTATTCATTTTTGTTTGTTCATTGCACTTATTTAAATATCTATATACAGTAAAAATGATAATTATAACAAAATGTAAATAATTTTAAGTGTAAGATCAAGATAATATGTATTAAATCTTGTAACAATTTAAATATTAGTATGAAGCAAAAATTCTTTTCTTGAAATCTTTAAATTTTGAGGAAAACGAATTGCAAATAATTAGATTTCAAATAGATTCATTTTATCACAGATTATTATATCTTTAATGATATTTTTTATTTAAAAAATGATGTAAAATATAGTTGCTGAAGTTTATATAAAGTAATTTTCATTTTTCAGCCATTACATTTGCTACAATATGGGCTTGTTTTTTACCTTCAGTTGGTCAGTCCATTTACTTTCATAGAAAAAATGAAAATAATTTCTCTACATATATTGGAACAGTAGTATTACAACAAAATGATTTAAATCAAGTATTACATAGTCCTGAACAACCTGAGTATTCTTCCCCTAATATTTCATTGATCCGTAAAGTTAAAGAAGCTTATATTTTATTATGGAAAGATTTTTTACAAGCATATTCAAATAATCATGTTATAAAATGGTCAATATGGTGGGCATTTTCTACTTGTGGATATTTACAAGTTAGTAGTTACATACAGTTATTATGGCAAACTGCTGTAGTACCTGGAGATAAAATTTACAATGGAGCTGTAGATGCTTCATATACTATTATAGGTAAATAAATTATTTTGTATTATGTATAGTTTAATCAATATGGTAATATAATAGGTAGTATAATAAATTAAAATTTATAATATATTAAAATTTTTTTGAATATATAATATACAATAATATACAATAGTTGCATTCAAATAGATATTTTCTTAAACATTTTATATATTATTAATATAACATCTGTAATATCTTTATTTCTATTAATAGGTACAATTACTGTATTCTGTATTGGAAAACTGCCATTTAATTGGTCTTTAATTGGAGATACAATGGTATCATTTATGTCATTTGTGGAAGGTGTTTTATTAGTGGTATCTTCATATAGTTACAGTATTTGGTTGTTATATGCTGCATATATAGTATTTGGAATTATTCATCATACAATGGTTACAGTTGCAAGGTTTAGTTAATTATTAAAATTACTAAATTACTAAAATATTACGAATTATTAAAATTATTAAAAACGAAATAATAGTTTACATATATTTTACTTTTATCTGTATAATTCACAGTTTTGAAATTGCAAAATTTATATCGGAAGATAGTTATGGCTTGATATTTGGTGTAAATACTTTCTTTGCACTATTATTACAAAGTATATTAACAGCCATAGTAGTGAATGGAAATTTAAAATTAGATTTGAGATCTCAGGTAAGATTATAATTTGTATGTTAATAAAACTAATAAGATTCATAAAAATATATAAGCAACTATTAATGTTTATTAATTTGGGAATTATTTGCATCGATGTTTTACATTAGGAATATACATTTGGTATCTTATTTGTATAATATAGTATAGTAAATGCCCATTTAATTATCGTGGATGTACATGATATGTGTAGCTAAAAAAATTTTCAAATAGTTAGATTTTTTAAAATTTTTATATTTTTATGAGTTCTATTAGT
The DNA here is from genome assembly GCF_011392965.1 of Frieseomelitta varia. Taxonomy (NCBI): domain Eukaryota; kingdom Metazoa; phylum Arthropoda; class Insecta; order Hymenoptera; family Apidae; genus Frieseomelitta; species Frieseomelitta varia. The sequence goes on from NW_025110085.1 coordinate 640,540, forward strand.
TAATTAGATTTCTAATTGATATTGATATTCAAGTGTCTTACATTGCACTTTTTTTCCAGTATTTTGTTTATGGTGGTTATTATATTGCCATATCCATACTTTATATGATAATAGGCATTTCAAATATTGTACAACATTGCAGGAAGGGTACAGGTTTTAAAATCCTTTTAAAACAGGATCACAATTGAGAATATAAAAGAATTTCTAGAATGATTAGGTTCTAGAAATTAAATTAATATAAATTTACTTAGAAATAATTGTATTAGACATATAATAATCAAAAATAGTTGATCATATAGATACATTTTTATAATGAATTTAATTTAAGAATAAAATTGTAAAAAATTTTAATATATTTAAAAAAGTCCTAATTTCTTTCATTCTATTTTTATTATTTATTTTGGTAAAGAAATAAGTTTTTATCAATTAAGTTTCTCAGGGAAAAAATATCATATATATTATTGATACATATCTGTAGTGTCTGGAATACAGTATTATATTTTTAATAATATAAAATGTGAAACCAGGGTGTTACTAAGTTAATTTGCACAGTAGGGATATAATATAGTACTTTTTGTATGATTTCGTACAAAGTGAAAAATATTAAATAATATTCCTGTAAAAATACTTATTATATTTGAGAAATATATTAAAATTTTATTTTTTAACAAACAATTTGTTTACAAGAAATTTTTAACATCTCCCTTCCAATTTTCAATCATCTTTATACTATGACTTCAATTAATATTTTTATTGTTCCTCGGTAGTAATTAAAAGTAATCGTACTTTATCTAAAACCAATTCTCTACATTTCTACAAACAAAATAATTACTAAAACTACAAAATAATTTTTTTATTTGTTCTTTCATCTCTTTATTATTTAAGTTATTGCTTACGAATGAAAACGTTTGAAATAAGCATCTTCCTAATTCTCGACGAGCATTTGCATTCTTGTCGAAATATTTAAATAATTTCCACCAAACTGAACAGTCTTGTATACTTTGTTTAAATTCCTTGCTGATGGTATCATCCATTGTATCATTTCGTATTATAGATACAATGGATTTCATTTCTTCATCTTGAATGATTTTTGAAAACATGCAAGGATAATTGTTACAATCGTTTATGTGCGACTGTAATTTATCTAATAACATGGTGTCTTTCAAACAAATTTGCAATATCTATATATAAAAAATAGTAATTAATGTCTATACAAAAAATAAGATTTTAAGAAATTCTATTAATTTAAATATTTATAAGTATTTATAAATTAATATTTTATATTCAATAAAGAATTTATACAATCAATAATAATTGTATATGTATGTACAAAATATAAAATTTATTTCAATAGAAATGATTTTCTTGTACGAAGATTATTACCCAGTTTGGGACATATATTTTTACCCAGTTTGGAGAAATTAGTACAGGATATATTTTAAATAGACTCGTGTTTAATTTATCAAAATTTGTATCTGTGTCTTGTGCCACCGCCGCATACGATGTTTCAAAAGTATGACCATCAATTAGTGATAAGATGAACGACACTGTTACATTACGTAAAACTACGATAAGTTGAACAATATTATAAGGTTATTTAATCTATATTAAAGGTTGACTTACTGGGATAATATAAAAGTATCATGATCAATAGTTTTATTAACATTGTGAAACTGTGAAAAATATATCAAGGAAGTAGGATAATTGAAAATTACTCTCAATTATCAAAAATTATTAGCAGAATCTAGTTGAAATTATCTGATTATAGTAAGTGAATAAATTTATTCAAATTGAAGAAAGCGTTTCACATAGCATTGTTTCACTAGGTAATAAAACTAGTATTGTACAATTTAAATAAATCTTAAAAATTGAGGAGAAGATAATGCGAGATTAAGAACACCGACGAACAAAGAAGAAAAAGAAGTTTTATGAAAGTATATCTGTATAAAATATTAAAATATATTATATTTGCTTTTATGCATATGGAATCAATTCCGTCAGACTTTAACACGAATATCCAAAAAATATTCTGTTATTTGTAAATTGTTTTCATGGACAATTCATCACGGTCATGTTTTATCATTCTTGTGACTCGTATAATGCGATTAAAAAATTACTACTGATAAATGCTAAATAATTACTAAATAGTATAAAAAAACACATGCAAATAAAGAACGTAGAAATTCTGAAGTTGTTGAAAATTGAACCGATAAAAGAAATACATCAGCGATTTAAAAAGCGATGTTAATGGAATTTAACACGTTGACTGTCACATGAAACTTTTACGTTTTGTCTATGAAACAAAATATTTAATTTCTATAAAATATTATATTACAGTAAAATACAACGAAAGCGCATTTTTCGCTTTGTAATATTATCTAGTCTATCTATTTAAGATTCATTGTTAATGATATTCATCTTATTCTAATTAAAATATTCTAAAATATTCTAATATTTATAAAAATAGAAACGACGATCACTAGTGATCATCGTAGCAGTCAACACGTTAAGTGATTCTGATTGTTTAGTTTCATCTGTCGTTTTTTTAAAGTTATTCTATTTATGCGATGAAAACAATTTTAAGATTTTTAATTAAAAACGAAGACACGAGGTTTTATTATATTAATTTTTGGATTGCATCTAATACAACGAATTCACAAGCTTTTGCAGCCTGTTGTGTCAAGCATAAGCCTATTTCTTGAAGGCGAGATAATTCTGCTCGATCTTCTATTAGGGGATATTCTTCTAAGGTTTTGGCAGGTTTTTTCGCCACAGTTAAACGCAATCGATTAAGCTCGACTTCTTCCTTCGGACTTAAAGTTTCTAGAAAATTGATTTATTGTACATGTACAGTCATGAACATTAAGATTTTTGTTTATGCTAATATTGCGATATTTATGCTAATATTTGTGCTTTTGCAATTCATACTTTTATTTTCAAGTTCTGTAATTTTGTTCGACAAATTCTTTCGAATGGCTTGTACTTTTTTGGCAGCTCGTCTCTTTTTCTTTATTTCCTCATCGCGTTCATTTTTCTTTTTTCTTTTCAAACTTTTCTTTCTTTTCCTCGAAGCTTGTGAATCTTTATAGTTTTTCGAGAATCTCTTTTCTCTGTTCTTCACCTTTAGTGAGAATAAACATTAAATGAAGATATGGTAAGTTTTTGATTAACTTACGCGAACGTTTAATCTCATGCGAATTAATCTCTTATTTTGATTTTGTTTGTATTTCTGCCAGAGTTTTCCACAAATTTCGGCCGCACGAAGCAATTTCAATCTCAACTCGTTGTTGGAAAGATTGTGAAATAATGAAACGATTTTTCCAATGTTGAAATCATCTTGTCCTCCACCCTAGTCATTAATTACAATTATATGAAGTTATAATTTCGTAGAGTATCCAGTGATTAATGATCTTTAGTTATTATTTACATTTTCCTTAATTTTAGTAATCTTTTCTTTTTAATTTTTGTTAAGTCATATAAATACTATTTTACATAAGATGAAAATACTTGTAAATTATTTTTAATTCGAGTACGTTTCTCTTTTTAGCGTTTAATTTAGTTTTTAAATACTGATAATTAACAATTTTGTTTGAGAATTAAATGTTGAATACATATTTTTACCAATTCGATGAACGTGCAATCCCAATCTAGTCCACCGTATTGGCATCGGATTTTTGCTTTTTCAACATCTTCAGAGATCTCGGTGTATCTCATACAATATGCAAGCACCCAATTTCGAGGTATATTGGTCACAGGTAAGATTCTCCAAACTTTAGCCGTAATGTCTTCTAACATCTTCAACGAGGTGCTATCGGTGAGGGTTGGTACTTGAGTGATTGATGAATCCAGGAAAACTGTCGTTTCGGTAGTATTTTCATAATGCTGAAGCAAAATATTACACCTCGAAAAAATTTTCAATTTTATTATTACAATGAAGAGCGATAATTAGCCATAGCTTTTCATCATTAATGATACAATTGTGCTCTTCGCTGTACAGATGTTAAAAAAATTTTTAGCATTATCATTGAATATCAAAAGTATTTGTTAATTATGGAAATATGCGAAGAATGCTAACTTGTGGTTTTTTCAGATGCTTGTTGCTTGTGGATTTAGAGAATGTCGCAGAGGCGATGATACATCCAATTGTTATTATGTGTCTTAGCATGGAACAATAGAGTCTTTATAAAATGATTTTCTTTGAACGTGACGCTGATGAGACATCATAACAAATTGCAGATGTTAATACGATATCTGCAAAAAGCATTTGATAATTAGTTTCATGTAAATTAAACATTTACAAACGACATTTAGTAATTTTGAAGAATTTTAGCATTATGTCATATACATAATAAATTTATCATTTATATTGCATAATGTTATTAGTTGAATAATGAATTGCAATTCATAAGTCAGTTTTACTTTTCACATAAATTAAGAAAGAATTTTAGAAACTAGTTTCTTGATCATACCTTATTCAATTTATAAATAAATATAATAACTTATAAAAATGATCTTCCATAACCATTAACAATTAACAATTTATAATAATGACCTTAAATAAAAATCAATTACATCAGTTATAGTTTAACTTTCTAAATGTTACTAGGTTATAAATAATCTATTTTTAAAAGTTACGAAGATACATATGCGCGAAGCTCTTGAATTCAGTCAATTATATTCATATTCAATCGATAATTCATACATATAACACTAAATCTTCTTAGCAATAAGAATCGGTATAATTACCAGGAAAAAATCTCAAGAAAAAGAAGGAAGAAACTACAAAAATTATCATTCCATTGAATTGTAATTTTATTAAGATACTGCTGCTTCTGGCGATAGAAGGAGTAATTTATAGCTTAATAAGGCAAATCAGAGGAATAGCAACAATAATTTATGATATCCAGAGTTCAAAGAATTGCTTCTTCTAATTATTTTACGATTGTTTAGGTGGTTCTAACTAAATAGTAAAATGCTACGCGACCGTATAATTATTATTATATATAATATGTAGCTATATAACTGTAATTAATGTATGCATACAACTAATGTAATATAATATAACTATAATTAACGACCAGTGTGGAGGATAAAATGATTTGAACATTTCACTAGATTTTACATTATTTGAATAGCATCCAAATTTGGTTCATTGCCGTATTTGTAAAGCTAACATCCTCGTCTTTAATTTTCATCGAAAAAAATCAAAGCAACGAATTGCGGAATTAATGGCGTCGTTGTTTCCGGGAATATTATAACTGTTGGCTGCACAAGATCAACAGATTAACCAAACGATAATTGTTATGAAAAGAAAATAAAGAACAGAACATAATACAATGGTGCCATTGCTAGTTTAAATACTAGTCTCTGATAATCATCGGGATTTTCCCTGTGTTCCACGCATATTTCACTGGCTGCATCTTTTCAGGTGTAAATGTGTACAAAAGAAAGAATTGAGGCCTTGTTTTCGTCGAGGAATGTTCAGTTTCCTGCAACTAAATTATCATAATATATTGTAACGTAAATACTTGCCTTTTTCTTTATTTAGTATTAATAAGATGGAACGTAATATCAGTGAATGAGAATAACTCAGTTTGAGTTGAAAAAAATGAGACATTAATTCTTGAAAAGGAAATCTTTGGTTATTGTGGAAGATATTCATGAGAAATCCACAAGTAAGTCGGCGACAGCTGTTTTGTAGCTGCTGATTATATGTAGGTTTGTGTTTTGCAATAGATTATGGTAGAAATTTATCTGAAATCAAAGATAAACAGTTTATACAATTGAAATCCATCAATTTTTTCAGTATTTATTATTTTTTAATTACCACAGTTAGAGTACCTCGCCCCCTTTCATAGAAAGTATTTTATAGCTATATGAATTTATATTATACAGGTAAAAAATATAACGTGCTTCATATATTCACATTTGAAGTTTTTAAAATAGTTCGAAAGTAGAAACAATTTTATAATTTAATTTGACATCACTTGTCGTTTTCAATGATCAGAAAATACGAAGTGTAATAACCGTATGTCAGAATTTTTAAAATGTGTACTCCGTATTAACGAATGACATTGATACTGCGATTTATTGATTTTTTACTGATACGTGAGAATAGAAGTTAGAATGAATGTGAACAATAACATGCGTCATATTACTCTCATTTTATCGAACTTTTGTCTCTCTTATATCATATAAAATAATAAATGTCTCTCTCATATCATATATAAGTATAAATGATCATCTGAAATATTCATTAAAGTCATAGTTTAATTCCTTCGATATCTTTTAAAAATTAAACGAATAAAATTATGACTTCAATGACTATCAATGTTGAATTATATAAATCTTTGATTCGAACCAATATTATCGTGGCTTTTTTATTCTATAATCTCTTCAAATTCTATAAATCTCTTTAAACTATGATTACATGTGATTTTGTAGTATATAATACAACACAGAGCTTTACTTTTCAGTTCGTTACGTTTAATTAGCGATGAAAGAAATGCATTGTGAAATAAAACTGCGGAATTTCCAGGTTCTTCTTTAACATCTGTTCTTAATTAAGAATTAACAATTCTCGAAGTTATAAAGAGCAATTGAATCATAGAAACTTCTTTCGTAATGACGAATAAAGTACATATATAGACAGTGATTGAATTATGTATCTTACTATTTTTTGAATATTTCTTTTTTATAAAAATATTTTACTTCTTAGTTATTTCACTAATTGTTTTAATATTGTTAAAAATGGTAAAAATGGTAACAATGGTATAATATAATATGATAACAAATAGGGGGTAATAGATATTATTAAATCATGTGAAAATATTGATTCGAAGAGAAACACATTGATACTTACAGAAACACAAGAAGCATTCTGATTTCGTTTTCGATAGGAAAGATTAAATCATACATCACGAGTCGACATCGTTTAATTCTCTCCGACGAGTTTCGTGATAGGTCTATTGATTATTTTTGTATTATTTGACCCTTAAATTATATCAACTTGGATATACTATGTACAAACGATATAAGTCCTTTCGTTTCGCTTTCACTGGCTGTCAGCCAACGTTGTGAAAAGAAGCTCGTTTTATTCGCTGAATAAATTCCAAAAGGAAGAGAAGAAAAGAAAATTCCAGAACATGCCGTCTGATTCATTTTCAAATGTTGTTAAACTCATTCGACTGAAGATATTCGAAGCATTTTATTCTGCAAAAAGCAAATATTTCAAAAGTTAGCGCAGTAATTTTTAATCAGCACTTTCAGCACTTTCTTTCTGCGCAAATTTTCATAGGAATTTTAAAAATATAAACGTAGAAATTTAATTTTTTTGTAGAGTCTAAAATAAGACTAACTAGAGTTAAAAAATGTATATGGCTCAATGTACTGCATCGTTTTCGAAGTGAAAGGATTAATTGATCTAATAAAGATCTGTCAGTGAGTCGCACGATACTAATAGATATTAATTTGCGATTCAGCGAAACCGAATGGAAAAATTCTTGACATGAAATAAACGTTTTTATAATGAATTGTTTTTGCTCCAACTGGAGCTGATGAAGCGAAAATATCTTACGTTTGTTCATGCTTCTTAGTTTACTATAGTTTCAGAATTGTTATTTTTCAAAATCATTATCTCTATTTCTAGAGTAATAACTACAAAGATATACTTTTCCCTAATTTCACTTGAATTTGTTATAATTTGATAACTTTGATTGACAAATACTTCTCAGAAATACTCGAAAGTTTATTAACCCTAACGAATCAACTATACGTGTATTAAGAAACGATATATACGTATATGTACGTGGTAAATTGTATCAACGTTTTTCGATTCCGATGACGTGTTTCTCCCCACCGATTGCATGTGGGATTTCCTGACATTGAAGCCATTACAACCGGCATTTCCAGCATCGTAGATGTAACGACCTATCGGACTTTGTAAACGTCGACTGACCCGCTGAAGAGGATTTGTGTTCAATGAACAAATATGACACTCACTTGCGAACAAAACTCGTGGTGGGGAAGTGGTTGTGGAGCCAGTTACTCGCGACTCGCGGGCATCTTGGAGACTCTGCTTTTCCTCTTGCGTGCAGTCAGTTTGGTATCGTAGCGAGTAACTATCAGACGTTATTTTTTTCGTGTCTTATTCGATAATTCACAATTTGAGACTCTGAACAAGAGGAACGCAGTTGCAGGTCAGCGAAATGTTTTACAAACTGGTGAGTGATGATCCTTTGGTGATGATGAATAACGTAGATCATAGAAATAACGTAGATTGAACGTAGTACATCGTTGCTTTAGTCGTATTAGATTTATTTTTGTGATAAGATGTTGATATTGTTTTGGTAGAAATTGTATTGTTGGTGCTTTGGTAGTGGATTATCCTGAAATGAAATTATTTATTAGTACTTTTGTAATGAGGTCAATGAGTATATTAAGTTAGTATAAGTTGATTAATATCGATGTGTAAAATAATATTTTCTGTTTATACAGTGAAACAACGTTTACTTGCTAATTTCCTTACTTGCTAATTTCGAAATAAAAAAATTAAATATAATCTCAAACATTTTACGTGAATATTCTACATATATTAAATCAGTTAGAACAACATTCGATACATGACCTCTCAGTAATGAAAAGTTCAACTCTGATAACTTATCTTGTTGTATATACATTTTTCTCACCTTTCATTGTTACTTTCCATATTCAATATTAACCCTGTTGTTCTCATCATAACTCATTTTTCAATCACGTCCTATCTCTTCAAATATCTTTCTTTTTTCTGATATTTTATTTATAGGATGCGAATATACGAAAGATTGTAAAATTATGTACTGAATGTTAAAATCAAACATTTAAGAACTATGTATATTTTAATACAGATACGGAGAGAATGTGAGAGTTAACTCGCAGTAATATTTTTCAAATGTTCTCAGTAATATTCTAAATATTTCAAATATTTTTCAAAATCAGATATTTACATATATTGTATTATGCTTATTTTGAGCAATTATTTATCTTGGGTCTCACTAGTTTTCACACTATTAGTAGTTAGTATTATATTTGAGTTTCATCTATCGAAGTGAAATATTCTCTGCTTTGTTTTATAATTAGCCTTCCTTGGACCATGAAGGACACATTTTTACTCATTTTTATTACATAAAGAAAAATCACAAGAATTCATTGACTAAAATGTTTCTAAGGAATGTCAGCACACTTATTCTTATATCATTTTTCAATCGACGAGTTGATTTTAATTCGATTTTGTGTATAGTTGCACTGCTCAGCGGTTGATTACACGCATGGTACGTGCTTTATTTATTAAGTTGGACACGTATATGATTGAAGAATTCACTTGTTATTCGGTGAATATCTCTGTCGGCATTGTCAGATTTTAAATGTGACTTCATGAATTTTGGTACTGTTAAAAATTACAACATTTCGAAGTTTCTGTAAATAAAAGATTTTAACAAAATAGTAAACTATTATTATCAGGATCATTTTGTACAATTGCAAGTTACAAGTATTAATAAACATATTTATAATAATTGTTGCGAATATTTATATATAAATTCATATGTTTGTAAGTGCAATTAAAGTAGAATTTTTTTTTAGAAAATATTTTTATATACAAATAAGGAAATAAAACCTAAGCAGAAAACTGTTTCATTTATTAAATATTATTATCTTCTTAATCGAATAATAATTAAATAATTTTTACTTTTGTTTCAAACACAAAATAAAATATTTCTATTAAAAAATTAAAGAAAGACACAAATTTCAAAGATAATAAACCACACTGATAGAAAGATAAAGAAAAAAAGTAAAAAATAGCAATAAATACTTAAATATTAAAAGAAGAAAAAGTAGGAGATAGGAGAAAATCTCGAGAGTTGTAAAATAGAAATTATACGATACTATTTCCATAAATTATGGAGTGCTTCGTCCCGGGGAATGTATAATGAAGACGTAGACAGCGAAACAGGGTGAAATTGAAGGTTGTCAAAACGAGGAACTGGAAAGTTGCATACGAAATTACGTAAAATCGGTATTAGTATTTGCATAAGGCGAAATTAAAGTGGAATAATTCAAACGAGTTTCCCACGTGCCTGAGGTGATATAGCAACAGGAACAAACTATAGAGGCGTGGTTATGTTTTCTCTTGCTTTCGTCATATGAGGCTCGTCATACTTTAATTTCAGCTAAGAAAGCCGGACTCTATGATGTCACGGTTTGCTCGTTGCTTTCACTCACGTTTGCCTCTCTTTCGTCCCAGATTGTACAATTTTCACTCATTCTCTCATTACGTTTCGAGTATATTCCACAGAATTTTTTTTTATGTTTACTTTACATATTCAAAGTAAAAAGTTGCTCATTGTCGTTAACAGGATATTGTACTTCCTATTTTGTACATTCTTTGGTCATTCTTCCGGGGGGCTGTTGAATTTTTCCTGAAGAAATATTGACATTGAAAATAGATCTAATTTCTTAACATCATAAAAGAAATATTATAACTGGTAAAAACTGGTTTTGTCAATCCACGATTATTATCGTGGACACTGAAATTACAAAGTAACTTATTGTAACTAACGAACTAGAGCGTGACTCCTACATGAAACTCTTCCCTTGTTTGGTATAAAAATTTACATAGATACGGGTGACGTGTGTGACCATTTATTTATTGATATCATGTTGACCTCGTGTATGTCGGGATCTGAAATCGTCGCATAAATTACGATTGAGAATCACGGCCAAACAGTTGCCAAAGAGTTGCGAAATTTCCAACTACAGAAATGAGATTGCTCATCATACTTTAGAAATTTCATATTTTTCTATTTCCAATAATTTAATTCCTTAAAAGAAAAAGAAAAGAAAAGAAAAATCTTTACAGACTTAATCTTACAGAATCTTTCTATTTTTACTTAATCACTCAATTTTCACTTAATACTTACTATTTTTTTCAATAATCGCTCCTACTTTTAGGTAACGTCGGTGTTACCAATACTACTGCTGGTAACTTACGTATCAACGCAATGTCTCACTGGAAACGACAGTCCTCGGACGATGAACGTTGGTTCGAAGAAAGCTGTGATCAACTCGAGATTCGGGTTCGCCCTCGATACGCTTAAGAAGATGTCTCAGATAGAGTCGCGCGACAATATTTTTTATAGTCCGCACAGTCTTCATCAGGCTCTGACCTTGGCATATTTCGGCGCTCGAGGCACCACCGAGAACTCTTTAAAAAAAGCCTTGCACATATCTGACGATCTGTCCAAGGTCGACGTACAACGATACTATGCCTACGAGAATTCCTTCAAAAAGCCGAACGACCAGGTGAGTCGAATCAGAGCAACATTGCGTCACTATTGTTCGCGGTTGCAAGTATTCCAAGGTGAGCAACATAATCGTAACATCAGGGTTCTCTTGTTTAATAAAAAATTTTAGTAACGGGAATTTTAGTAGGTTATAGATGGAAGGTAGATGTTTGTGTACGTGAAATCTGAAAACGTATGAAAATGCTCGTAAAATATGATACTATACTATATGACTATAGAAAGTATTTGCACACCATTTGTATACTACTTAATCGGAACCAAATACTAAGTATATCAAATTTACATTGGTTACAACTCATCATACATATGTCATGGGTTAACGATTAGAGTCTAAGCATTAACTTCCCTTTAATTACCTTTAATTATCTATAATTGTCTTCGTTTATGTGTCTAATCTGTACAATGGCTTTGTATAGAATATCTATGGTAGATATGTGTCATGAGCCTTTCATATTTTTTAGTCGTGTTACATAATTATTGTATATTGTTTCGTACTTAATGAATCAAACATGATAATCTTAGTGGTAGTTTAATTTGTTGGAATCTGAGTAGGAAGCGTCTTGATCTCACAGTTTCGTAGAATTTCTTAATGAACAGCTATGAATGTAATCCGTGAGTAATGTCTGTTCCTTCCATGTGAACAAATAATATAAAGAGAAGATCCTGATTTTATTTAATCAATTATGTAATTCTTGATTTATGATGTCTCGCAATACTCTTTGCAATAGTATTTAAAGAATGAATCGTTAAACCAATTTTCTTTCTTCAGCAGAATTCATCAGCAGACTATGAGTATAACTCTGCGAATCGATTGTGGATATCGGACACGAGAAAAATACGAGAATGTATGCTAGACTTATTTGGAGACCAACTGGAAAAGACTGATTTTCATACTAATCCAAATGCGGTTCGTGATCATATCAATCAATGGGTGAGCAACGAGACCAAAGGACATATCCGTGATCTTCTTCCTCCTACCAGTATTACAGAAAACACTGATTTGGTCTTGGCTAACGCGGTGTACTTCAAAGGTCGTTGGAAGAGCCGTTTCGATTCAGCCAATTCGAAGAAGGATATTTTCTACTCCTCTAACTCCCAACATTCTATGGTTACGTTCATGAAGCAGAAGGGAAATTTCAATCATCGTAAGTTATGCACTAAAATGTTGTTTCTTGTACATTACACTTTGTTACTAGCATTGACTGATATTGCTTCTCTTAAAAAGACTTCTATTTTATTGTGTAGATTTATTGTTCTATTATTATCGAGAAAAAATTTCGTATTAAAATTTTAATTATTATTCTGAGTGCATTAAAATTTTTCTTAATTAGTATTAGAGTTATTACTTTGTTTTCTTCCATTTTTTTTTTTTTTAAATTGAGGCTAAAATGTAATTTAAAGTTAGTATTTATAAACGTAAAAATATCTGAAATATTTATAATTATAATTACTGATCATACGTTACCTTGCAAATTATATACATGAAATTTAGTTGAATTTCATTTCAAAAATTTTAGGAATCTATCTTTTCTTATAACGAGATAAGAGAGATTCGAAAGTAGGTTTTTAAGGCGCGAAAATCGCGAATTAAAAATTTACCCATATGTAATGTTGCGTATCATAAGTATAAGCGTATGTTGAACGAAGTTCAGCCTAAAAATTATTTAGACAAATGGTAATTACATTATAATATAAAAGAACAATATTTTTTACAGTCGTTTCAGAAGTACTGGGCGCGCATGTGCTGGAACTGCCTTATGAAGGCAACATCTCAATGTTTATCCTTCTTCCTCCATTCGTTTTCGCAAAATCCATCGCTGACTCTGAGCAAAACGGCGAGCGAGACAGTGTTCGTCAGTTGGTCGAACGTATCTCCACGCATTCAGGATCTGTGGAATTGCGCACACTTTTGGATATGGGTATACCTCCTGAACAGGTGGAGGTCATCCTGCCGCGATTCGAGGTGGAAAAGGAACTTCAAATAACCACGCTGCTTCACGCTATCGGAGCTGGTGAATTGGTAACACCCAACGCAGCTGATCTTCGTGGCTTCATCGAGGACGGCGAAAAACCGTTGCATTTGGGTGATGCTGTGCACCGCGCGCGAATCGAAGTCACCGAAGAGGGCACCACCGCAGCCGCCGCTACCGCTCTCTACACTTGGCGGTCTGGACGACCACTGCAACCGGCAGTTTTCAACGCGAATCATCCGTTCTTGTACTTCATCTACGAGAAACCGACGCGTAACATTTTATTCAGCGGAATTTATCGTTCCCCCAATCTTGCAAACGCATCATCCTGAGTATGAATACATTATATTTTTTGGAGGGATGAGTTTTGGACGAATGAGAAGCTTTTGTGGGCATGTAAGTAAATACATGATGGGAGAGTTTGTTTGCATGTGTGTACTTTGGAACGATTGCAATCTATTGTTGTTTACAGAGCGTTTTAAGAATTTTGTAATTTTGTATAAATTAAGCGTTGCAACTCGTCATTATTTGTAATCTTTCGGTGACATAAATGTCCGGAACGTGTCGACAGAGAATCTTAAAAAAGTAATGTTTGATCATTATTTTCACTATAGATGGAGACTTGTTAACGGTTTCCACTATAATATTTTGGTGCGATAGTAAATATTGCTAGAGTGGCAAAAATGTGCGATATTACGATGAAATTTGACTTATTATACGTGTGACGTAATTTTTAAAGAGTATTTATAACTGTGAGTACAATTTAAATATCTTTTATCTATAATCCCAGAGAATTGAATTGATTGAAAATCACTATAATTTCTAATGTCACTATAATTTAAATCTACACTATGTAGGAAATATAAATTTATAATTCCTTTTATTAATATAAATTATATAAATTATATTTGTAGAAATTATACAATTTCAACGTTTACTAATTAAAACGATATTTTTCAACACTGAGACGACTGCAGAAAGGTTATAATTCAAGCTTATTTATAAGTCAAGCAAAGCAACTTTTTTACGTGAAGAACTTAAAATTTGATAATATTCAAAAACATGGATGTGTTATTTTCGAATGCTACTTAGGTACTTATATATATGGGTATAATGAAAAATTAAATTAAAATTGGAGAATATTTTATCCGTAAAGTTTTATAATTTCTTATTTTTCGTTTTCCAGAATGAATTTTTGTAAAAGAAATTATATAGTTCAGTAACAAAATTATATAGTTAGTATGTTTTTAAAACATACTAACACAGTGGTGGTGCAAAACTTGCCTGAATCGACGTACGAAAGGATATGACACGAAAATGGTAAGTGGGCCTCCAATCGTAGGTCGAAAAAATACATTGTATGCTAGGTCTATTCATATACCTCGTCTGTGCTATTACAATCTTATAATTTTAATAAACAATTTTTATTATTTGACGAACGAAATTATTATCCACTGTAGATACTGTAGAATTATAATTTACCGATAGTCGCTCTTCCCTGACCGATGGATAATAAAAGAGTCACCCGCGTAAGTTTATAATTTATTCTTCAAACATCAACACTTCATTGGTAAGGAAAAGACAGTAAAAATGCACATGAATTAGAGCTCGCATTATTTAATAATTAAAAATTAATTGTCGGCAATACATGACTCTGAAATATCTGTTGAACGTTGTTGATCGATGCACAATAAATCAAAACTTACCGACAAGTTGCGCCTCCACCGGCCGTGTTTCCAAGCAGGACTCGGGTCGGTGGTTCCATTCACTGACGCTGACGTCACTGAAAGCCACCGAGGTCCCGGTAAAACGTGTGCAGAAACGACCGTTAGCCGGTAGCATCCGCAAAACTCGATCCTCTCCGGCAGGATCTGGCATCTGATTGCGTCACGCGCCGATACAAGCGAACGGATACACGGACTCTCGTCTCGAAGTCTGGCAGTCCTTGACGCAGGCCTCGATCCCGGCGAAAGATGAGCAAACTCGAGATCCGTGAGAGATTCGCCGTACTTCCTCGAAGAAACGACTTCTCCGACCAGTTTGCTCTCGGAGAACGGTATTGCGCTTACTACGAAGAATCTTCCTCGATCGATCTCTGTGCCTAACCTTTTTTTTTTTCTTTCTCTTTCAGCCAATCGATATAAGACTGCGAATACGTGAATTTTCTTCCTGTTAAGGAACTCCATATCAGGTCATCGTTGATCGATCGTATTTCCGTATATCGTAGTTCAATAGGTCCGTCTTTGAACCTGTCAAATCGTTGCACCTCATTTTCGCGTGAGATGGGGTTTTGATTGGTCTAAAATAAGTATATATATGGATGATGCATTGAATAGTTTAGGAATGATTTTTATGAGTTTCTCGAGGAAATGATCATTGGATTGACAATTATGCGAATGCTCATCTTGTGGAGGTAACAGTTACTTTATTTATTCTATTTTTGTTCGCAGTTTTCAGTACACGTAAGGATGTGTATAAATTGTTTCAATTGTGTTTAAAGGTGGCGTAGTTGCGACTGAAGGCGTTATTGAAAATATAGGGAAGATTAAATGCATTCCTAGTTTCTTACAATGAATAACGCAATCTGATATGCAAGATAGCAAGCAAGATTTCAAAAGCTGTTGCAAACATAGTGCACGTTTAATCGCGATTATCTTATTGGTAATTATACCGGCATTACTTCGATATGGCGTGCAAAATTGTCGCAAGAACATTGTCCATTTATTGCCAGTAATATAAATCGCGTTAATAAAAGTTCTATTTAAATGCTTGTTCTCGTCGATTCTGTACGCTTCGTCGTGATAGCCCTTTTTGTCTTGAATTACAAATTCCCTCGTGTAGAACAGCGTGCCATATCCGGCGATGGTGCTGCAGTGTGCATTTGTAATAATGATTCTATCTTTATCGTTCTTGCGTGGAATCGTGCGATTTCTGCGCAAAGACATCTGACACCATTCCATGCGCTTTTCGTACCGCTGATGTCAAAATAGGTTATCGATACTGTAGACTGTAAGATTGTAAAAGTATTTGAACATTGGTAGAGACTTTTCATGAATATGGAAACTGTAAGAGAAGAATGCAATAACTTTTTTATGGAGAAGCAATTCTAAAATTCAGCAACTTTGGAGCTAAATTTTTATCTTTTCCAAATTTTCAAAATATGTATATATATATATTTATTAAATATTAAATTATATATATATATATGTGTACTCATCATCAAAATTTTCTATGACAAGTGCTTAAATATCATTTTAGCTACTGTATGTAGTAGTGCATATTTAATAAATACTATATTTAGTATGTAACAAAATATAATATTGCTGTCTTTTATCAAATTTCAAAAATTAAACTTACAAATTGATGACTTCATAAGAAATATAAAAGTGTTGCTCCTGATTGTTAATTTTCTATGGACATTTGTACATTTTTATATATTCATATATAAAAATGTACAAATGTCCATAGAAAATTAATTTATTAACTCATATATATTCTTATTGTATATTATTGTATATTATTGTATTAGTATCTTATTGTATATTATTGTATTTATTAATTCATATATATTCTTATTGTAGATCTATCAGGGCTGAAAATGCTGATGAAAATATTTTACATGATGAAACTTCCAATGAGAAATGTTCAAATACTTGAATGAGTCACTGCACGACCTCTATCTGCTTACATTTATGAATAATTTCGCGCGATCCGCGATGTTGATAATAGACACGATTTGAAAAAGCATCCGCTCGATCGGCAGATAAAATTCTAACGGAGTCTCGGCGTTGATCGGGCAACCTTGACAGTCTCGGTAAACGTGGAAACATTGTTAAGGTTTCCCTCGATACTTTCACTTTCCTTCCTCCTTTTTCGCAGCAAGTGCACAAGCCTGCTGCAAAGATCGCTGGTGAACACGTGCTTTTACGCTTTGATGCTAACGGTAAATCCCGATGGGTTTCTCGTTTCTTCGCTTGAAATCATTTTCGAACGAACATTGACCGCGTTGCTGACCCCATTTTTTCCCCCTTTTCCTTTATTTTACTTCCATTTTGTTACTCGCTGTTTCAGATTGGCTGTGCAGTGTTGTTTTCGACCAGTTACTGTTGAACCATTAATTCTTTAAGCGTTATGGCCGCACACATGTATGTGTCTGGTGAATGTTATCTACATACTCATATAGACTTATATGGATGTTGTGAAACAGAAAAACTGTGACTGAATGTTTGAGATATTTTATTACAATATTTTATTGTAGAAAATGAAGAGGTTTTATTAATTTTTATTTAGAAAATGAAGAGGTAATTGTTAATTTATTATTTCATGTTCATCTAAATGTTTTTATGATATTATTTTTAATGCAGTATTGTTGTTTTAATTTATATTTAATATTACATAAATTATGGATAGGTTTGAGATAGAAATATCCATGTCCTCGGCTGACTTAGGATCATGGACCAGTTTCCTATATAGTTGTTCTGCTCTTATGCGGGTTTCCTTGGCGAGCCTCGAAATTCTAACGTGTCGGGATATCGTATTCATAAGGCACGTATATTAATGGACGTACGGCACATGGTGCTACACCGGTGCACGTGCAACACATAAACCACTTCCTTGACAAGACCCAGTTTCGATGTCTCTCGCGTATGTCGGTGCTTAATTATGCCAAGGAAGCACTTACACGAGTGCAGCTCGCCGGTAGAAAAAGTACGTACTTCCTTTTTGGCTTCTTTATCGATCGTTGACTATTTATGCCAAATTTTTTGCGACGATCAGGTCGATATCGATATTTTTTTTATTCTTTCCTTCTTCTGTTTTTTCTCAAACCGGATAGCGTTTTACGAATTACGAAAATCATTATAGAGTGAAGTTTCACATTTTAATTGCAATAAATTCAGGCTGTTTTAATACATTTGAAAGTTCTTAAGTTTCAGGCTGGGTATTTAATATAGTTGTGTAATTATTTATGGATTACGTGAGAAAATAATTGGTGTAAAGAAATTTAAAGTAGCAATTTGCACACTGATTATAAATTAATAAGAAAATTCAATTATTTTATCAAATTATATGCTATTATTATATTGTTATATTAATAAATATAATATATTGATATAATACTATTATTGATTAATTATTATTTATAATTAATTAATGAATATTTATACTATATAATTGCTACTTTCTGATTTCTGAAAAGTTAATTTAATAGACATTTTACTTCAACTTAGTTACTCAGAAGGTTTTTATATGAGGATATATTTTATTTTATTATTTAACAAATATGAATTCCTTGCAATTCCTTGCAAAAGGAAAGAAAAGAAAAAGTTTAACTTTGAAAATTAACGTAGTACAAATACATTTTCATTAGTGCTGTAGCTCCAAGTGGTTTTGGTCTTTGGAAAGGTGGCGCTTAAGATTCTAAATGACTGCTCAATAAAAGGCGATAAAAGCCTAAAATCCATGGCAATAAATCACTGGACAGGACTGTTCTCTCACAACCTGCAATTTAAGCTCGCTCTTTAAACTGTTCATTACTCGTTCCATTCAGTTGATTTTAATATCTTTTTGCAGTTCTGGTAAGTCGACGTGCCTGTGTACTTCGCGACCAGGTGTTTACGACTTTTATTAATGCTCGCGAAAATTCTGAACAACTTGTCTGAAAGATTCTTCGAAGAGCGAATTGTTTGCTTTCTCATGTAATATATTAACTTCTTAAATTTTTTATGGTAGAGAAGATTTTTAAGCTGTTCTTTGATCTATCCTTTATTTTTAATGTTTCATTTGTGATGCACATGTTATATGTGTCTAACATTACTCAAAATAATACTCAGTTATGATTCATCTCAGAAATTCATCTCTGTCATAGAAGATTTTTAAGGTGTTCTTTGATCTATCCTTTATTTTTAATGTTTCATTTGTGATGCACATGTTATATGTGTCTAACATTACTCAAAATAATACTCAGTTATGATTCAATCAGAAATTCATCTCTGTCATATCATATCTACTATACATATCTAATGTACAAGAGGATATTAATCCTCAATTCGAATATTGTTTATGAAATGCAATGTTTTATCTGTTACATATATATCTTGAGAAAGATTTTTCAGAAATGAAATAGTTTAATAAATGATGAAAAATGTTAAAATGAATTAATGATTTAATTATTATTAGAGCATTATAAATATATAGATAATGTGTTTACACATACACAGGTTAATTTACGTGTCTAATAAGGTAATGCTTCTTTATACAAAATTAATAATTTTACTCTTTAAAATAGTTAATAAGAACAATGTTATTAATTTTTCTAATATTAATCGTTTTTGACATTTGAATTGGACATAATTCCCACGTTTACCGTGATAAATTGCAGAGCTCTCTTATGTTCTTTACTATTTACTACTCTCCACCCCCTCCACCAAATTAGTTCGCGTTACGAACGTGTGGGGAGGGGGTTAGTCGTGTGCCGAAAATCATAGCGTGAAGATGTGTTATTCCAAGTGGTGCGAACATATTAATTACGTAATACAACTTTCATTACCCTTTCATCCTACATGCCCACGCTGCTATTAACTTCATTTATTTCACGTACGTTTTCAATTTATCGAATATTATTTTCTAGCCTTTGGTTGTTTATTACATTTATTGCCACTTTGCTTCGTGAGCTTTCGAAACGGCATTTGACCTTGAGCATTGTTTCAATTTCATATAATTTATTTCTTCTATACACTTATTTGAAAATTTCATTCTTTTCTTTTGTAATATTTAATTGTTTTGACGAAATTCTAGAATTTTTATATTTTTGAAAGAGAACGTTACGGATAAGGTAAATGATGTTCTGCGCATCGCGTCATTTGCGTATTGCGCAGGTATATTCAAACTGACAAAGGACGCCATATTTGATTGGTACGAATCTTGAAACTCTAATGACAGACATTCAGAGTATAATTTTTAAAGATCAATTATATTGCAAAATATTTATAAACTTTTATTCTAATAATTATTACAATAATAATTAGTTAGAAATTTTGAAAAAGATTTGAAGAAGAATACTAGTCTCAAGTTTTGTAACAATTAAATTTTATTAAAATTTCAATTCATGTTATTATTGAAATTTCAAATTTGAATAGTTTTATTTCTTATTATCTTTTGATTAGGATGATATATGTACCAATACATCTTATTTGTTGAATCTTTAACTTCATATTAATTTTAACAGTTCTGATACTAAATTCAACAATAATTTATTGAGAATGTATTTATTTAATAGTTAAAATAATGATTTTACTGTGTAATATAATAAAATTTTTCATTTTTCAAATAAAGTAAGACGTAAAAGGTCTTGAAGCTCGAAATTCGAAGTAAAAAACAACACGAACACAATGTTTGTATTTGTCTTAATTCTCGTGCCTGTTCGAACAGGATCAGCTCATCCCCTACTATTTTCTCAACTGAAGGACGAACTATGTCATTCAGCTGCGGAATTTCGTAACAACAACACGTATTACGTCGCATTAGGTTCATAACTTAATCTATTGGTGGCGTCCTTTCGATGGCGTCGCTTCTTCGACACTCTTTTACTTCCATTTATACCTTCTTAGTGGTATCATTTAATTAATACGCGTGTGTTTAACTAATTAATTAAGTATTACGATAACAAAATCGTGTAGTTCTTTGAAACTTTTCGCATCAATTTTTCTTCAGTCGTCGATTTCACTCGTACAATTACCGGTAGTTTGTCTCGTACGTGTTTCTAATAGAATTTGAAGTTGATTATCGTTTCATTTTTACATGTTTGCCTTCATTTAACACATTTGTCCTGACTTTTGGTTTCTTTTTGTGCAGGTTGTTCCGTGATTACAGAGATAGTATAGAACGTATAGATGCCACGATCATTAATAGACAATTTGATGAACTTTCACGGAAATTTGGTAACATTTTATTCATTTTGGGTAACATTTGATATACAATTCATATATATTTGCAATACAATTCACAATACATAATTTCATAATTATTTGGAATACAAAGATGAAAGTAGAAAAGATTAAATGAATTAATATTTTATTTGGAGCAGCTTAACGATATATGTACATATACTGTCAAATGAATGTATATTCTTGTATTAGATCATCAAATTTAAAGTTTTGTACTTTACTATGTCATATGTAGTTTATTCAACTGTACTTGTAGAAAAATAGCAATAGTTTCTAAATGAACGTATCCTTCGCCATCTCCTTACTAATCAGCTTTATTTTTAGAAAATTTTTGTGACCGCGCGCAATGCGGTCGATAGATTCAGTGTTTGTTGCGCAATATTTTAATGTTTTTTTGAGCAAAGTGACAGTGGCTTTCATTGAATTAGATTATTAATTCATTTAAATTATAATTCGTGAAGTTAGAGTCAGTGAGTCCGCCGATTGTTATTTAAACACGTGTGTTGATAGTCTTTTATTTTTCTTTTTTTTCTTTTTTCGTCAGTATTCGTTTTCGGTATTAAAGTTAGTGCTCAAGAGGATAGGGCCTCTCCAGGAGATCAAGATCGTAAGTAGTTTCATATATTCTTCAATTTATTCAATTTTTCAAATTCAACAACAAAATATAATGTTTGGCGTTTTGTTACAGACATCAGCAACAATTCTTTTGTATTTTTTGGGGAAAATCCAACGGTGGCACTAAAGCCAAGAATGTAAGAATCTCTCATTATCTCCAACTTAAGATTTTTCTTTGGTTTTAAACATGAATTCTAATGTTTAGTGTTTTGTTACAGATTTTATATACAATTTCCACTTCCCCTAAACTTTTAAGGATCTTATGATGCCTCAAAAGCTAAAAATGTAAGTACTGTAGCATGTTGTATTTGAATTCTATTCTCTAGAGTACTCTTTCTATTGAATGTAAAATTGTAATTATAAAATAAAAACTCTTCAAATTATTATTCCCAATTTTTATCATTATTAGAATTTAAATTTCCACAAATAACGCTGTGTCTTCAGAATCAAAATATTTTATGTTTCAGAAAATTTTTCACGGCATTCACTTCCACCATGGGTATCTATTTGACGTGGATCTTCACGACCACTTTCCCTGATCCAGTGCAGCATCAGTGATAACGTTCTTCGCATCTATCCCGTGAGTCGCATGTATTTATGTTCCTCCGGTCACTCAATCATGTCGTAGGATGAAAGGTCCGAATCGGCACGGGTGACTGGTTGTATACGTAGAATTTTTGATGAGCATAGTGACCGCGGGTATTTTTTGTACCCGTGAGTAGTAACATTTTTTTTCAAGTTTTTTATGTATTAGATCAGGATAGGGCTTCTTGCACATCGCGATTTTAACAATTAGAATATATACATTTATAATAATTACTTATAAAATCAAAATATATTTAGTATAAATGTTTGCATAAAAGTAAAATATCCATATGAATAGATAAATTATAAATAATTATTATTAAAACTTCATTTGAGCATTTCATAGTAGAGAAGACGGATATCCTCCGACTTCGTTGTTATGAAAGATGTAGTTATTACTTATTGATACTGGTGATATTTCTTTATAGTTTTTAATTAATAATTGTTATAATAATTAATAATTTGCAATTTCATTTTCCCCTTTATAATAGTACTGAATGATTTAATTAACTGAGTTTTATAATTATGAACTTCAGTAGAATATGAAATACAATAGATTAGAATTTTTTCCGCAAAACAATGTATGAAATTTTATGTGCAAGAAGATACTTCGCGACAGGCAGATTTTTGAATCAAAGCAACAAGTTTGAACACTGCTTTCACATTTTTGAAAATGTGCTTTGATAAAAAAGTCTCCTGAGATTATTTCTATTAATATTTAATTGTTTGAGTCGATTTTTAACTTTTATAACATCTTTTTTAATAAAGTCAGTTCTCATTGTCTTTATTCTCTTGCAATTTCTATAATTTTTGAAAGAGTAGAGTTACTACAGTTTGCAATAAAATAATCCAATAGTCCGCTTAGATATAAATTATACAAACTAATCATTCTTTTAGTTCAGGATTTTCAGGTTTAACCCTTTCCGTGTTCATTGTCAGGATCTCACTCACGTGCCCAGGTGCTACTTGGGTGGGTGAAAGACATTGGGCACGATGA